>NC_140166.1:72299597-72429597 GCF_963971535.1 Notolepis coatsorum | reverse complement strand
ATTCCGTGGGCAGCGTTATACCAATCATCTAATGTGGGTCAAATGTTGATAATAGCAGTTAGTATCGAAGACGGTAACGTTACACGCTCAAACTCACCCCAGTCTCCGCGCGCCGTTGGGCGATCATCGTAGAGTAGAAATCTTATCATTATGGGATATATTTTTACCCGGTCCATCTCCAGCTTGTATAATGGTATATACGTCCAAATCATGTTGTTTATCGAGTTATTGCCAATCGATCACTGTGTAGCGTGACGAGCCAGAGTCCCATGACCTATAGCGAGCGCCCGGAAGTACTACGGACGTCTAGCATAACCTCTATGGAACATCCTGTTTGGCGATTGCGCCGATCGGCCACCAGATGGCGTTCCTGAACCGCCAGAGAGCTCAGTGGGTCCTGCTGGTGGATCTCAGGCCAGCGGAGGGGACATATGAATCCGATCGCAGATTTTTGAAATATTGATATAAGGACGACGTAACGCGTCCTCCGGCAACTTTAGCATGGCCAGCAAAGACGTCTAAAGACGGTTCCCGGCAGTCAAAGTGTTAAATAGTTTAAAAATATCAGTCATTTCTGAAAATAAGTTACAAAAGTAAAAAGATTATGCGTTTTGGAAAATAGCTCTTTATTTGATTATCATAAAAAAGTGTTTTCTATACAGAGATATCGACATCGGTAAATATCGGTATCGGCCAGAACAGCAATATTAATATCGGTTATCGGTATCGGCCACAATTTTCACATCTGTGCATCACTAGAAAAAACCCTCAAAATAAGTATCTCCCAGAGTTGGGGGGGGGGGGGGGGGCAGAGAAGGTTGGCCTCCCTACTCCTAGCCACAGCTTTTGGCTGGTGTCACTGCCCAGTCCTGGTTGTTCTGAAGGCTCCATGTTGGGAGTTGGGAAGATGGAGCTAACATTATACTGAGTGATAGACTTGGGAATATGGAGCTAACATTATACTGAGTGATAGACTTGGGAAGATGGAGCTAACATTGCGGCTAATGAAAACTGCAGTACCCCAACTCTGTCTGGCTCTAGGGGAGACATGCATCATAGGGCACGGTCTGTCCCCAGAGACATGGCAACCAGGGTGTCTACCCTCTGACTGTAGACATAAGCCTAAATATGTCGGTGTGTGAATAGACATCCTCCTTGACACCTTTGCTTTGTTTTTTAATTCACCCCAGGAGGCAGACATTTGGCACGGAGGTCAAGTGTGTGTGTGTGTGTGTGTGTGTGTGTGTGTGTGTGTGTGTGTGTGTGTGTGTGTGTGTGTGTGTGTGTGTGTGTGTGTGTGTGTGTGTGTGTGTGTGTGTGTGTGTGTGTGTGTGTGTGTGTGTGTGTGTGTGTGTGTGTGTGTGTGTGTGTGTGTGTGTGTGTGTGTGTGTGTGTGTGTGTGTGTGTGTGTGTGTGTGTGCGTGCGCTCGTGCGCATGTTGTAGACCATTCCTCCTGGACTGGTGTTGAATGGAAATTCCACCTCAAATCATAATTTACCAGATTGAGAGGTAATTGGTGAATGATCTCGGTGGCTGTGTCAAAGTGATGTCTGCTCAGTGGAAGAAGCCAACGTGGTGCAGCCAGACGTCATAACAACACTGAGCTCTCCTCACTCAGTTTAGAAGAACTACAATAGACGGGTCATTTGAGTTTCCTGATACCTTGATCGTCTCTCTCGATCAGCTTCCCCCACACAATCTAACCCCCCCACACCTCTTTGTGTGTGTTTGGTAAGATTGGTAACCTTTGACTGGTGTTGTCAAACAGTCGCCCCTTTTCACCTCAGTGTATGCCTTTGTAAAGCAGGAAGCTGGAGCGTGTGCAGTAGTTAGGTAGTAGATAGTAGGCCGTATCTCTGAGCTGACCATGTGCACAGAGCTGGCTTCTGGCTCATTTTACTCAACTTTTCTACAAATACAAGAGAGACCGAGGGTGGAATTCCCTTTTGAGTGGTCCTCTACAGCCCAATGGGTAGATTAACCGCTGGCGCCCAATAACGTATATATCCGTGGTTGGCTGCGAAAGTGTTAAACAACAAATTTGTGTTTATTTTGCAGCAATTCTTTGTTGTTGCCGCCATCGTTAGTGTTACAGATTTCCCCATTCCTTCTCATTTTATAGTCGGTGGTCTCTGGATGTGATGGAGGAGTGCGCTGCATATTGAATGCACAGTGCAGAGTTGCAATTCAACTGAATTTACATGAAATGGGGATGTTTTAACTAAACCATGCCACAATACCTAGTATTTTAGTATAGTATAAAAAAATATATATATATATATATAAAAAAGTATATATTTTTTACATATGCAAATATATCGATATGTGACGCCACTTATCGATATCACGCAGTTATCGTTAATTATTGAAATCAAATCAAATTTATTTATAAGGCCCGACAACACGTTAATGTCCCCATGGGCCGTACACGTCTTCTTTAAACAAGTCAAGAAGAAACATAACAATAAGTCAAGAACAGAACAAGAACACCATAAGGTCCAACAAATTTTAAATAAATGCAAATAAATGAAAGAATGCAAGCACTCCCAGACATACCCCACGCGAAGGTAAGGAAAAACTCACTAAAACCTAACAATAGGGGAAAATGCTCCACAGACAGTGTGGAGGAGAGAAACCTTCTCCCTTCTTAGATGTCGGTGATAGTAGTGTTGCAGACTAACAGTTGGTAAGCATGCACTCATGTGTGTAGTGAAACACAGATGAGTGCATGCAATAGCAACTGAACATTTTGAAAGATTAAAGATAGAGCTGATAGCGATAGCAACTGAACATTTTGAAAGATTATTGGTTATTAAAGATTATTATTTGAATCGATAATTGGTTTCAGCCTTACTCGTACTACATTGTACTGTTGTGAGGCACTGCGTAAAGTATCCCAACAAGCGGTATGGTTCTATGTGAAATAGCCTACAAGTATTTATGGACTACAAACAAGTAGGGCAGGTATACCTGAATATGAAGTTATACCTTAATGAATCCATGCAAAAGTATGAATATTTATTATACCATCATCCACAATATATATTGTATATATTGTAACAAAGAAAAAGTGTATTTTTAATGAAATGACACCATGACACACACACACAAGATAAAGAGGTCAAAATAAATCACTGTAATTTGTACTGGAAAACAAAATGCCATCAAATACCGTTATATGTCTGTCAAATGCCACTATACTGTCAAATACCATTATACTGTGGAAACTATATTGTGATGATACTTGGGCCATGTGGCCCAGTCCTTCAGTGTACCAGTTCCCCATTGAATGAAGTGCTCAGCGTGAACATGAAAATGACTTTTCTGACCATTATCCAACAGGCTGAGGCCAGTTTCAGAGCACTCGGAGCACTGTAGCATCCAGAGGAAGTGAAAGTGAAGTTCCTTACAGCCGGGCCTCTTTGGTTGACAGGTTGAAAAGATTCTAGAGGATGATATGAACTTTAACCTCTTAACACTTTGGACGCCACAGCGATATGCGTGATGTGTTGTTAAAAGCGTGACGCTCTAAAATATAGGAATACGTGGCAGTGTTTGCAGGGCTATAACTATATTCTATATTATAGCTATGGATACAATACTATGGCCCATTTGACATCGACTATCTATCGTTCAATATGTGTTAAAGAAATAATTTTTTCATCCATACATTCCCGTTTTATACCGTGGTGACTGGTGAATATGACTATAGTGTTAGAATAATCCTGTCTAATCCCAGAAAACGACGCTATGCAGCAATACGTGCAATTCACTAAAAACGTTGCCATTTCTCACCTGTACACGCTACTATTTTTAAATCACATCTATATTATCGGTATTATGTTTCATCATGAATGCATGAAAGGGTGGGGGGTGTGGGTCGTTTTTTGATGCTTTGATCGTCACCAACGTGGAGTAAAATACATATATTGTGATCGACGTGAAATCATGGTTGGATCACAGCAGGACTGATACCATATAGGCCTTACCTTCACTAGGATGTACCCCAAAAAGAATATTCCAATTATCTGATCGCGAGTCCCAGTATTGGTGTCGATCGTGTCGCCAACATAATCCGCCACACATCATGCACCGGGAGCAATTCACGCTTCAGCATCCGATCGGGACAACTGGTCCCCTTGCAATAGAAATCCGACCGGAGACTTCTGATTGACCCACACACCTGCCACCTGGGTGTCCCAGATGTCCGTGTGCCTGTAATGAATGGAAATATAGAATAAAAGAAATAACGACGAAAACCCAACTATACTCAGGTTTGGCGCCCAAGCGTTGGCGAGTTAACCCATCTATTAGCGGGTCTGGTGTCCAAAGTGTTAACTGGCACCCCCAAAAGTGGCAATTTTATTTTACTTGAACTTGAGGACTGCATACTTTTCTTGCAAACCAAAATATTATACTTTATACTTATAGCACATGCATGCGCCTGGTCTCTTTTGAAAGATAACATTCTGAGGTTTCTGATACAATATAGGAAATTCACTTTTAGTGCTAATGAAATAGAGTAACATAGGTCTGAACTTGAGTTGAACTTGAACTTGTGTACTCACGTTTTTCTGTAGTAGTTGCAATATCCAAAAGTGTATAGGCTGCTACATCATACATGTATCTTTCTGATGTATATTTTTGCGATCCCCCTGGGCTGAAATCATCTCAAGTTGACCCCCAAGTTGAGAACCACAGGTCTAGGCTACCTGGGATGACTAGGGATGGACTCGTTATTAATTGGGCCACTCACAATGACTCAAACTACAACCCCCTGAAACAAAGATGTATCGCGGCTTGTTCTACATGAGATGTAGTAAATTACTATATCGTGAACATCGAGTATATGTTGTCACGTTGCGGCTGAGATGAGACTTACTTTAGCACAGAGCTTTCCTCTCATTTCATTATAGACGCAGACCAGCGCAGACCAGTTTCCTCATTTTACTTTTCCGTCAAGCCAACTGAAGAGACCCAAGTTGATTGCCGACCCCGGAACAGCGTGGATTATGTATTTCCAGCACCCAACGCTGAATCAATAAATGCGATCGATATTTGGAATGGCGATCAGGAATTGGAATAATCTTTTTGGATAACATCTGATCTGAGGTAAGGAATCTATTTTACCAGTCTTGGGATAATCAGAGCTTTTTCAAGTTCAAGTTTATTTATTAGTTGTCATACAGAAGTACAGAATACTTTTATACAAAATGCTTCTTTCTGTTTCGCTCCAGAGACTGTGCTAGGCAAAGATAGATAATAAAATAAGTATAGCAAGTATAAATTAGAAGTCAAGTACGTAGACAAAAATGTTCAGTATATACATCTATACATACAATGCTCTATGTAGAGTAGAAGTAACTGAGTTACCATACAATATACTATACAGTGCAAAGCAGAAGTGGGATGAGGTACAATTTAGGTACAATATAATTTACAGTAAGGTGTAATGAGGTATGGGTTGTAGTGCAAATTCTTTACGATAAATATAAAGTGTGCTTGGGTGTACTAAAGTGGTTAAAGTGGGTGCTGCAGTGAGTTGTATGTTTAAAGTGAGTGTGTGCGTGTGGATGTGTGTGCTGTGAGTGCATTTGATGGTTGTTACATAGTGTTATTGTTCGTTGAGCATCCTGATGGAGATGGAGCCTGGGGATAGAAGCTTTTTTCACAGATATATCAACGTGTCCCATATGTGTGTGTGTGTGTGCCGCTGATCAGGAAATGAGAGAATCGATATTTCAGCCCGCTTCTATAGCGTGCATAAGTACACATATACTATCGATAATCTAGTGTTTATTTGGAAACTAAATAAATAGGCCGAAAAATTACAACGTTTTTGTGTATGCCAGAATATTCCAGTAAATGCCGTTTATCACGGAATCTTTATATTTTCCTGAAAAACGAGGGCTTTTCAAAATGCTATAAAACGGAAATGAAGCGATTAAAAAAAACAATCCGTTTCGACAATGTTGACTGCAAACAAGTCATTGGTAAGCGACGGGCAGATTAGACACATAGCCATAATTTAAGACAGAGATTATGCGTTCACAACGCTATCATTGAAGTGGGTGCTGGCATTCAGCCAGGTAAGTACGACACCCCCTGGTGGCTCTGAAAGTGTTAATGACATGCAATTTAATTGACGCGAGCAATGGGCTAACGTTAGCTGCTAACTAAGTTATCCCACATAACTAGACTAAGCTAACTAGCGTTAGCTGCTAACCCTGGAAACGCTCAAAGCGGACTCCACGACACTAGTTCCATTCGTGAGGAAAGGGGGTGGGGTAATATTGATGAGGCTTGACAACAGAAGTTCAAACAACTTCATATTTATTGGTTATTCGTTTCTTTATATTGGGCATCCAGTTCGCATTACCGTGTGTTCAACTTCCTGTGTTGACATTCGAGTTTGACATCATCACCTACGGCAGCTTAGACGCTCAAAACGCAAACCTGCAAAACCCGGGGGGGGGGGGGGGGCTGGCTCTCTCACGCGTTCTCGCTCTCTACATTCAATGATTTAAAGTAGCCAAACGTTACAGTATAAATACTAACTGGATAGTTGATGATATAAACATTTAATTTTATACGTTGGACTAGGGCTGGGCGATAAAACGATAACGATAACTATCGCGATAAATTATTTCCTCGAAATAAACATGAAACGTGGTCGCAAAGTTTCGATATATCGATTTTCCAAGCTTGGCTCCGTTCAGCCTCGGCTCAGCACACTCACTAACAACAACCAGCGTTACGTGATGACGTACTTACGCACAACAGCTAACAACCAATCAGTGAAGGAGATGGCCGAGACCCGGAAGGAGGTAGGACTCACTCAACAACAAGGCTTGCTAGGCTAATTAGCTTGCACGGCGGCGTTTTATATATTTACGTGCCGAGTATGTGTGTGTTTTGAATTCTGAGGCCACGTTTATGGTAGTGTGGGATATACAGTGGACGCCGTTTCAATATATTGTGGCGGAAGAGAGTATTTTAGTGTCATATTTAGCACATTGTCATGGAATACATCGCTTAGAACCAACAGGCTGGCTAGGATAACTAGCTTGCACGGCACTGTTTTATATATTTACGTGCCGAGTATGTGTGTGTTTTGAATTCTGAGGCCACGTTTATGGTAGTGTGGGATATACAGTGGACGTCGTTTCAATATATTGTGGCGGAAGAGAGTATTTTAGTGTCATATTTATTGTCATGAGATACTCCGCTTGTCGGCTAACGTGCGCAGACTGATGACGACATCAACTCGACTTGAGACATTCGCAGCAGCATAAGAAGTTAATTAAACTTGACGGACATTATATCGACGATAATTATCGATATCGAATTATATGAAAATAATTTTATAATTTTATCGCGATAACGTTTTTGGTCATATCGCCCAGCCCTACGTTGGACTAGGGCTGGGCGATAAAACGATAACGATAACTATCGCGATAAATTATTTCCTCGAAATAAACATGAAACGTGGTCGCAAAGTTTCGATATATCGATTTTCCAAGCTTGGATATGAGCACACGCACTAACAACCAATCAATGAAGGAGATGGCCGAGAGCGAAGGAGACCCGCGCTGCACCTCTGGGTAGAGAGGTAGGACTCTCAAGGCTGGCTAGGATAATTAGCTTGCACGGCGCTATTTTATATATTTACGTGCCGAGTATGTGTGTGGCGTGAATTCTGATGCCACGGTTATAGTAGTGTGTGGTATACGGTGGACGTCGTTGCAATGTATTGGGGCGGAACAGAGTATTTTAGGGATATTTAGTACATTGGAAATATGGCTGGCTAGGATAATTAGCTTGCACGGCGCAATTGTATAGTTTGGCTGGCTAGGATAATTAGCTTGCACAGCGCTATTTTATATAGTTACGTGCCGAGTGTGTGTGTGGCGTGAATTCTGATGCCACGGTTATAGTAGTGTGTGGTATACGGTGGACGTCGTTGCAATGTTTTGGGGCGGAACAGAGTATTTTAGGGATATTTAGTACATTGGAAATATGGCTGGCTAGGATAATTAGCTTGCACGGCGGAATTTTATAGTTTGGCTGGCTAGGATAATTAGCTTGCATGGCGCTATTTTATATATTTACGTGCCGAGTATGTGTGTGGCGTGAATTCTGATGCCACGGTTATAGTAGTGTGTGGTATACGGTGGACGTCGTTGCAATGTATTGGGGCGGAACAGAGTATTTTAGGGATATTTAGTACATTGTCATGGGATACACTGCTCGCTCTGGCTAACTGCTAACGTGCGCGGACTGATGACGACATCAACTCGAGACATTCGCAGCAGAAAAACAAGTCTATTAATAGCCCGTCCATCGGCGCCGGGCATAAGAAGTTAATTAAACTTGACGGACATTATATCGACGATAATTATCGATATCGAGTTATATGAAAATAATTTTATAATTTTATCGCGATAACGTTTTTGGCCATATCGCCCAGCCCTACGTTGGACACACGACTGCGATCAGTATTTGGAATGGCGATCAGATAATTGGATTATTCTTTTTGCAGTACATCATAGACGAGGTAAGGACTATATGTTATCAATCTTGCGTTGATCCGATGATTTTTTTTTCCGCGATCACAGCGTGTGTCTGTAATGTTCTGTGTAATGAATGCCGT
The DNA here is from genome assembly GCF_963971535.1 of Notolepis coatsorum. NCBI lineage: Eukaryota > Metazoa > Chordata > Actinopteri > Aulopiformes > Paralepididae > Notolepis > Notolepis coatsorum. The sequence continues at coordinate 72,420,943 of NC_140166.1, read as the reverse complement.
TGGTGGCGCTCGAAGCATAGAACCCCCCCCCCCCGCCCCACCCTTTCGTGCATGCATGATGAAACATAATACCGAAATCTAGCGTTGATTTCAGATTGATTCAATAATCAGGCGAGAAATGGCACGATTTATAATGAAATTCACTGAAACGCTGTTTGCCAGAGTTTCCTGGGATTACACAGGATCACTCTAAAACTATACTCATATTCACCATGGTATAAAACGGAAATGTATGTTTTTTGCATGTTGACCGGAAGAAACTCACAATCGACGTTGTTATTAGATCCATAGCTATAATATTTAATATAGATTTAGCACTGCAAACACCGGAACTTATTCCCATTGAACAGAGCGCTGGCACACAACGGCCCAACGCCCATAGCGACCCATGGCGCTGAACCTGTTAATGTTAGCGCTCGCGGGAGCCACCGTTACTGTTTTGCTAGTGGCGGCCTGTATTTCACTTCATCAACTATGGGAACCAATCGGGGGGCTGCGTTCCACTGGGGGACGAAACACATTTAGAACGCAGACTTCAGGCGCTTCTGACGGCTAACGCGATGAGACAACACGCAAAGTTGATATAAACATGGTAATACTCATTTGGACCCCTGTCTCTTTCCTACTCCATTGAGAATGTTATCACTTGACACGTCTCCCGTCTCCCTTAACTTTGAATCAATCCCTCTCTTTCCATCTTATCTGTCCATCTTCCATTTCTTCCTTTTCTTACTCTCTTTTACCGCATTCTGTTCCACTCTTCCCATCCCCCTCTCTCTCTTTCTCTCTCTCTCTCTGTCTCTCTTTCTCTCCCCCCTCTCTCTCTCACTCGCTCCCCCTCCCCCTCTTTTTTTCTCAGTATTCTTCCCTTCCACTCCCTCCCTCCTTTTTCTCTCTCTCTCTCTCTCTCTCTCTCTCTCTCTCTCTCTCTCTCTCTCTATCTCTCTCTCTCTCATTCGCTCCTCTCCTTGTCAGTCACCTCCCTTTCCTCTTTCCCTCCCTCTCTCTCTCTCTCTCTCTCTCTCTCTCTCTCTCTCTCTCTCTCTCTCTCTCTCTCTCTCTCTCTCTCTTGCTCTCTTGCTCTCCTATCACAGACTTGTATTGAAGTCGGCGCACGGAGCAATCTTCCAATACTTTCCTGTGCTTGCGAACCCTCGCATGATAAATGAGAGCGAGAGAGAGACAGTTAGACAGACAGACAGACAGACAGACAGACAGAGATATAGTGATACAAAGAGAGAAAGCAGACATAGAAAGATAAACAAAAAAAGAGAGGGGGGGGAGGGAGACACACAAAGATGGATAGAAGAAAGGTTGAATGAATAGGGAGGCATAGCTGCTTGGTAGATTAATAATCTCTCATTTCAGAGACTGCTATACTGTTGATATCGGTAGTGTATTTGTGACTTTGAGGCGACTTCGCTAATTTATCACTGACTATCAACTATATATTATAATATATGCATTGTTTCTTTTAAGGCTAGCTACTATCCGCACTATTTATTAGGAGAATAACACCACATGTTTATTTGTGTGTGTGTGTGTTTGACAGTTAGTGTGACCACAATCACTACTGAAACTGGAGAGAGAGAGAGAGAGAGAGAGAGAGAGAGAGAGAGAGAGAGAGATGGGGGGGGCGGAGCTACCACAGGAGCCCGCCTCCTCCTCTCCCTCACGTATAAATAGGGAGAGGGGGGAACCATAGCCTTGTTCCTCTCACACACACACACACACACACACACACACACACTCACACACACACACACACACACTGAAGAATCATGCGGTCCTTAAAACACCTGAAACACCATAGCCGGCGGAATGTGGTGAGTTTTGTGTGTGTGTTTGTCCTGATTGGTGTGTGTGTATATGTTTGGCCTGGTTGGTGTGTGTGTGTGTGTGTGTGTGTTGGGATTAGTAAATACATGTGTATTTATAAAGTGGTTAGTTTTGAAAGGGTTAAAAGCTATGATGGTTGAAACGATAAGCAGAGATAATTTGAACACAGACTATATACAGTATACCATGTCATTTTGTTTGGTGTTTGTTTACTGTTTTTATGGAGCTGATAAAAAGTAAGATTCTTACTTACTATCAACTGTCTTTTATGTCAACTCATTATCTCATACACACATACATACATACATACATACATACATACATACATACATACATACATACATACATACATACATACATACATACATACATACATACATACATTACATACATACATACATACACACACAAGCAGCTTTAAAAACAACGTCCTCTACAGATATCTTTTTAACTCTTCCTCTCTCTCTCTCTCTCTCTCTCTCTCTCTTTCACTTCATTTTTCTGGCTTTCATTTTGTCGTTTCTCTCTCTCGGTTGCTTGCTGTCTTTCCCTCCCTCCCTCCCTCCCTCCCTCCCTCCCTCCCTCCCTCCCTCCCTCTCTCTCTTTCTCTCTCCTTCCCTTCTCTCTCTGTCTTTTTCTCGCTCTCTTTTGCTCACTGCCTCGCTTGCCCCCTCCCTCCTCTCTCTCACTCACCCTCTCACTCTTTCACTCAGCCCTCCCTCTCCCCTCTCTCTCTCTACCCCTCCCTCTCTCTCTCTCTCCCTCTCTTTCTCTCTGCCCTCAGTCTTTCTCTCTCTGTCTCTCTCTCTGCCTCTCTCACTCTGTATTTCTCTCCCTCTCTCTCTCCCTGTCTCTCTCTTTCTCTCTCAGTCTGCCTCTCTCTCTCTCTCTCAGTCTGCCTCTCTCTCTCTCCTCCCCTCCCCCTCTCTCTCTCTTATCTCTCCTTCACTCTCCCTCTTTCATTTTTCGTTGTTTTGCCCCTCCCCTCCACCAGTCTCTCTCTCTCTCTCTCTCTCTCTCTCTGTCTCTCTCTCTCTCTCTCTCTCTCTCTCTCTCTCTCTCTCTCTCTCTCTCTCTCTCTCTCTCTCTCTCTCTGTGTAACTGTCTCTCTCTCATTTCCCTCTATCTAAGCTATTTCTCTCATTTAATTATCTCTCTCTATCTCTCAAAGCCCTCTCTCTCTATCTCTTCCTTCCTCTCTCTCACCTGATTCTCTCTGTCTCTTTATTCCTCTCTCTCTCTTTCCTGCATACATCTCTTCCTCTCTCTCTCTTTCTTGCTCCTGCATCTCTCTCTCTCTGCCTCCATTTTCAGTTTCTATCTCTCTGCACTCCCTCTCCCTCCCTATCTCTCTTTATCTCCCTTTCTTGCTTCTCTGCTCTCATATTCTCTATCTATTTCCTAATCTCTCTCTCACTCTCACTCTCTCTCTCTATCTCTCTCTCTCTCTCTCTCTCTCTCTCTCTCTCTCTCTCAGTTTTTTCTCTCACTTGTGTGTGTGTAGACTGTAAGGTCATCTAATCCAAAATCCAACACACACACACACAGCATATTACATAGTAAGTAGTAGGCTGGATTAGCTTGGGAATCATTCCTCTTGGTACATACATGGTAGGCAACTCCATCAACTGATCTGGAGTCTTTGTCTGGTGTCCAGAGAGTCAGACATCCAGGTGTTATGTCCACACCTGAGCCGCTGGCCTAGGAACAGGCATCTTTGGTCTCAGCGTCGAGGCCCTGGCTCAGAGAACCTCTCTTGATTGGAGGAAAAAGTCCTTAGAATTATAAGAAGAGGATGGGTCAGTGTCGTCATAGAAACGCTTCCCTCTGTACCACTGGGGGACGAATCATGTTGTAGGAAGTAGCGATGTCTCCGTTGCGAACGTTAGGGCTGTGACCCATCCTCTTCTTATAATTCTAGGATCTCGACATCTCCCTTCCTATTGGGTTAGAATAGATGAAGGGCTATCTTACGTTACTATTGGATGACCCTTCCTTAATGAGAGAGGCTATTTATTGGTTCTAGAATGGTTATGGCTTTTCACAATGCTCCTCTAGTTTCTAGGACTTTTAGGGTTCTCACTATATTGCAGCACAGTATAATGAAGAATGTGTTTCTTGGGTATATTCCTCTGAGACACATGTAGGCATTTCATCAGAGGGCAGGGTCAGCCCCGGCCTGGAGCAGGTATGCCTTGCTCAAGGGCACTTTGACGGGGGTGGTCACTTTAGCTATTGCGCGGCCAGGGATTGAACCTATAGCTGTACACATTTTTAAATGTCTTCAGTGTTGATATCGCTCTGATGTAATAATAACTTAGACTTAGATTTGTTAAAACCAGACAGCGGTAATAATCAGTGGAGAGAGAAAGTGATGCTTTTTGTTCTTTTTTCTACCCATATTTTTCTTCACGAAGCAGCCTTTCATTATCGACGGCCACTGTCCAAGAAAGCCCCAATAAATTGGCTGAAATGACAATAACCCAGGAAAAAAAACTAAACAGATAACATGATAACAAAGAGGAAATCCACTTGTATACTTATCTAGTCATTTTTCTTTTCCTCAACAATATCACAGAGGGAGAGGGGGGGGAGGGGGCACTAATGAAAACCCTTTGCCGTTGACACTTGTAATTAGTTTGTGAAGACGCTTCCCCACAGTGCTTCCGTCTGACTCCGTGTGTGTGTTGTGTGTTTCTTCCAGGAGGAGGCGAGCCGGCGCCTGGGTCGATGTGAGCCCAAGGTAATGGCCAGGCTGGTGGACGCAGGCACACAGACAGATCCCGTGGTTGTGCTGTCCTTGGCCCAGGCCGCCGTGCTAGGTCTCATCTCGCAGAATGAGGTGTTCGGCGCCACCATCGCACCCAACGGCTTCTACACCGGCGAACCCAAAGAGTCCCCCGCCTCCGCGCCCCCAGTAGAAGGAGCGGACTACGAGTACGCCGACCAGCTCATCGGAGCCAACGGAGATTACCTGGGCGACAACTTGGGCGGCGAAGACGGCCAGATGCAGCCCAGCTGCAGTCAGCGCAGGTGGCAGCAGGGGCCCCCCCACCACCACCAGCACCCCGACGGGAAGACGGTCGGCTGCTCCGTCCGTCACGCCGGCGTCCCCCCGGGGGGGGCGGGTGGCTCCTCCTTGTCCCACGTTAAAGGAGAGGCGGCCGGCTCCGGCATGGCCTCGTGTGTCCACATGCTGAACAGCCTGGCCCCCCGAGGAGGCCTGGTGCAGGTGGACCCCGCCAGCCTCCGGGCCACCAGCAAGAACTGCACAGAGTGCGAGCGGGACCCCGGCCAGCAGCAGCAGCCGCCCGGCACACACGCACACCCTCCTCCCCCCTCCCAGCACGGCCACCGAGGAGGAGGAGGAGGAGGAGGGGGGGAGGCGGGCCACAGAGGGGCGCAGGGCCCGCGAGGCATGGGGGCGGGCCACGGCCGAGGAGGGAGGGAGGAGGCGGAGGACGTGGAGCACCAGGGGGGGAACAGCATGATGAAGCCCAGCCAGCAGGACGAGGCCATCAGCAGCTACTTCCAGACCAGCGAGGTGGGCAGCTACGACTCTGGGGAGATGGGCATGGTGGGTGGTGAGTACGACGACAGCAGCCAGGGCATGATGTGGGCGGAAGGGAGCGGAGGAGGAGGAGGAGGAGGAGGAGGCGGAACAGCAGCAGGAGGAGGTGGCGGAGGAAGTGGCGGAAGTGGAGGAGGAGGAGGAAGTGGAGGAAGTGGAGGAAGTGGAGGAGGTGGCGGAGGAGGAGGCCAGAACCACCAGCCCCACCAGCCCCACCAGCAGCACCAGCCTCCCCGGCGGCACGGCGGGCGCCGGGTGGACCGGCTGGACATCAACATACAGATTGACGAGTCCTACTGCGTGGACGTGGGCGACGGCCTGAAGCGCTGGAAGTGCCGCATGTGCGACAAGTCGTACACCTCCAAGTACAACCTGGTGACCCACATCCTGGGCCACAACGGCATCAAGCCCCATGCCTGCCCCCACTGCGGCAAGCTCTTCAAGCAGCCCAGCCACCTGCAGACCCACCTGCTCACCCACCAGGGCACGCGGCCGCACAAGTGCGCCGTGTGCAAGAAGGGCTTCACGCAGACCAGCCACCTGAAGCGGCACATGCTGCAGCACACCGACGTCAAGCCGTACAGCTGCCGCTTCTGCCGCCGCGGCTTCGCCTACCCCAGCGAGCTGCGCGCGCACGAGGCCAAGCACGAGCGCGGCCGCTGCCACGTGTGCTCGCAGTGCGGCATGGAGTTCCCCACCTACGCCCACCTGAAGCGCCACCAGACCAGCCACCAGGGGCCGCACACCTTCCAGTGCACGGAGTGCAGCAAGTCGTTCGCCTACCGCAGCCAGCTGCAGAACCACCTGCTGAAGCACCAGAGCCCGCGGCCGTACACCTGCTCCCAGTGCGGCCTGGAGTTCGTGCAGCTGCACCACCTGCGGCAGCACTCGCTCACCCACAAGGTACGGACTAGTACGCCGCCGTCGGACGCTGAGAAGCGCTCCTCCCGCCGCTCACTGACTCGTTGACTCGTTGTTACTGTGTAATAGTCGACCGCTGTTTTAAAAAAAAAAAAAACGCGCTGTAAATAATCAATGTGTTATACCGGTAGTTATTAGAACCTGTTTTGGGTTAGGGGGGGTTTTCTCGCTTTTTTTCTTCTTTTGCCGTGTAAAAAAACCCCAAAAGAGCGGGAAAAACAGACAAAAAAAAGAGAGGCTTTATCGGAGCGCCAAAGGGATGTCCGCCACACCTCGGTTGGCCTTCTCCTCATGTGTGCACCTTCTTTCCTCCACCCACTGAGATGTGAGTGAAGTAGACAGGTAAGAGCACCCTAACCCGGGGGGCAGGCCTCCCTCCACCCGACCACCGTGATGTTGTGTCTGTCAGATCTGTGTTCTGGATTAGAAACAAACACAACAAACCACAGCGACACATTTAACACGATTCTGAGGTCTGTTTTGATGTAGACAAGCAGGAGACGCAGCCTGTTCTCCCAGAGAAGAGGAGATGAAAACCAGTTCACCCTAAAGCACCGTTGAAACGTCTTGATCTTAGAGCTCGAGTTAATATTTGTGAGTGTGAACACGTTCTCCCACTCAGCGCCCGTGACAACAACCAAAGCTCTGCTCAGCGATGTCATCGTGAGGAAGAAATAAATAGATAACTTGAAGCTCTGTTAACAATGAAATGGAGAGGGAATTTGTGGCGCTAATAAAATGTGGCCCATATTCCGGTTATCGGAAAAGTCATAGAATTACACTTTTCCAAAAAGTTTGAATCCTGTTTGGGTTCTCACCAGGGTTAGATGATAAACGTTAAACTTGGCTAAAAGGTTAAAAGGTCCCATGTGATTGTTGTAGCTGGGACATTCAAAATTAATTATTATATCAATGATAAACATTAATAAACTCTTTGACATTCACAATCAATTATTATCACTGATAAACATTAATAAAGTCTGGGACATTCGAAATAAATTATTATCAATGATAAACATTAATAAAGTCTGGGACATTCAAAATCTGTTATTATCAATGATAAACATGAATAAAGTCTGGGACATTCAAAATCTGTTATTATCAATGATAAACATGAATAATCAATCAATCAATAAAATATTCTGTAAAGATATTGTTTAAAAAAAGGTTCATCTGTTAATCGAGCCTGAAGGGCTTCTGTGTTCCTCACCTTCTACTAAACAAATACTCATAATTAGGATTGTTTTCCATTTATTAGTCAAATGTATGTAAATTCAATGTGTTTATTGAACATGGAAGAAGAAAAACTCAACGTCAGTGCAGTTGACACAGACAAAGCCATCAGCTGTAGTCTGATACCTACCAGGTTTAGTTTAGATTTTAATAACCTGTTGTTGACTTGCATCTATTTATAATAATATTATTAATAAACTATTTATATAGCACCTTTCATACAGGGGATTGCAGTTCAAAGTGATTTACATCAGTAAGAAACAAGACATAAAATCAGTGTAAAACGAGCAGCAAGAGCAACGCATAAAGTGGGATAAAATAATGCAGAGCAGATATATTAATCAACATCATATCAGAACCTCACATTCCAATTTATGTGCTGAGCCACACCTTTTTGAAGTTCTTCAGATATCAACAGCTCTTTTCCAACTTTTGATAAGCTTGATCCAGTAATGATCCACAGAATGTTTGGTAGCAATATTGGATATTGGAATCATAATTCCAATAGTATATCATGTCTGTTGTTTTGACTATTTTGGTTTTGTAGTGCGGTAGTGAAAGGGTTAAATGCAGTTAACTCTTTCCTGGAAATATGTAATTTTGCATTAGGTACACTACACCCATGACTTTTTTCCTGTTTTTCCTCAAATTTAAAAACTCAGGTCTCGTTTAATTTAATAATGCACAACTCTGCTCCTGTCAAATATCAGACCAATTGAATAAGTGGGACCATATAAACCTGCTACCTTGAGAAACTCCTTAAAAGACCATAGGCAACAAAAACCAGGCAGGTCTTAAAACACTTAAAATCATGTGACTCCCCAGGTCCTCATGTATTTATTACATACACTTCATTGTGCTTCATAGGGCTACTTCTCTGTTCTTCCTGACACAGACGCAGAGACACAAACACATCAAGATGCTACAAATAGCATGGCCTTGGCGAAGCTCACTGAGCTACTTTCTAAACCACAAAAATAGTCTGAAATCTGCCATTTACTTACCATTGAAGCCATGGTTCCCCCCATTCATGATATTAACCCCCCAACCCAAACACACACAGGATAATACCTTATACTATAAGAATGTGTTCAAATCAATTCTATGATGGAAGTATAAAATATGAGGGGGAAAGGGTGTGGAACAACAAGCCAAAGCAGTGAGTAGTGTCAATGTAGTGACACAACATTCTCCTTTGTGAGCCTGCCATTCATTCACTGCTCCCCCTGGTGGTGGGAATCAGGAACACACTTTTGTTCATCAGATCAGATGTGTGGGGCTGGAGGGGGCAGCCAGCCTACCAGACACCATGTGCGGTTTGACTAAACCTGCCACTAGTGTGTGACCTCATTCAGATACGTTCCCATTTATTATTCTCAATAACCTAGAATCTAAAAAGCTTGAGTCCTGAGGTATTGGTGGTTGTTATTATTAGCCAACTGGCATCGATGACCACATGGAGTCTGGAGGGACTACGGTCGAGTGCAGGACATATAAAGTAGAGCTGTCCTCCCGAATACCTTGTTTTGGGCTTCGAAGCTTCAGCACCAATTATCATTGGCTTCGCTGTCGAGAGACAAAGGTTTTCCTCTTCAGTGACATTTCATTGGCTACGAAATGTGCAATAATCAAATTAAATAAAGTACAGCCTTAGTCTATAAAACATAAACTGCTCATAGGCATAATGAAAAGGAAATAGCCTGTGTGCAGCCTATGCCAAGAAATGCAATATATAAAATAGAACCCATGTATGTGTTGACAGCAGTAGACTAATCCACTAAATACTGTAGATTGGCTTATAGTAAAAGAAAATAGCCTCTTTATACAGACCTAATCGAAGTGAAATTGGTTGTTCACGAAAATAATTAAGTAATAAGGACCTCGTCAGTGTAGACCTTTATGTGAAATCTTAAATAATTAACAGAATTGCTTCTGTTGCCTTTCTGTTGATTAACATGAACAAAAATAAAGTTTGCACAGTAAATACACGGGAAAAAGCAATCAATAAAACCGTGTCATCACTTAAGTGTTCATTGATCAAACTAAATAAACAACCATAATATACGATCAAAAGGACATGAATTACGCCTAATGCGCTCTGAAAGGGTTGAGGTGGCAGGGATGCAATGCAATTGCGTGGCTACAGGTCGGCATTTAGTCTCCACCACTCAGTCAGGAGGGCCGGAGTTCCTTCTGTTACTAGGTGCATCAACTGAAAACTGATGTTTGATCCACATCAACCACAGGCATCTCACTAAAAACACTTGACTCTATGGTGATGAAGTCTGTTGCAGATAACAGAAAGTGAGTCATAATAACTGATGCTGTAGTCTCATTCATTACTCAAGAGAAGAGGCCCGTCAGTACGGAAGTGGACGGGTTTAAACGGTTAATGAAAACCCTGGAGCAGGGTAGCCTACACTCTGCCTAAGTGAGGCCATGTGAGAGTCCATGAGAGAGTCTGAACAGAAACCGCAAAAGTCGTCTTGCGGTCTCACTTTAAATGTTGCGTTTAGACTAGTGTTTTGGGATGGAATTCTGCGTGCAGACGAGGCTGTGTCAACTCGAGACGACGGAGCCTCGCTGTCACACGATTGGCGCAGATGTCACATGACCAGAAACGTCAGTGGCCAATCAGATCGCGCAAACCGAACGCGGAAGTGCAACTCCGTTAGGGAAAATATTCACGCAACCCATACGCTACACTGCCTCAGGTCGTTGAGACAACCAGGCATGCTGTGAAGACCCGCCCTACTCTGCCTCTGATTCGCAGACTGTGGGTGGGGAATGTGATTGGACCAAAGCAGAGTCACAGACAGACAGTGGCTCCAGTCACTAGTTGTGATAGCCGCTGGACTGATTCTTGTGTATTTAAAAGTACTGTCAATGTGGTGATCTCCGTGGATATAATCAGACATGCTTGTTCGCTTTGTTTACGCTTCTGGGCTAATGGCGCATGCCTGTGACGTAAGCAGTACGCGACGAGAGCCTTGACAGCCCTTTCGTCATAGTTTTATGCGGTTTGACTGTTCAGATGATAGCGCAAAGGTGTATCGTTTCTAGGATTTCCACCCAGGAAGGTGGTCTCACTTTTTTGCGGATTCTCCCCGCAAAAACGCTGTTGCCGTATAAACAAAAGGCACATCCGAAAGAAAAAAAATCCGGATTCACCTGCTAGCGGTTCCGTCTAAACATGGCCTGAGATATCATCCATGCACGGACAGTGAGGCACAATGACATACGGGACAAAACAGATTTGCCTCATCGTGAAGCGCAAGGTTCGGGTCACTAAGCTGAGACACAAGGTCCTATGATGATGATGACGTGAAGTTGCTAGTTGTGTCTATGTCTATTCCACTGTTTATACGTCTCGGAATGTTAACCACAACACAGAATTGTAATGGATAGAACGCTGACAACAACACAGAATTGGAATGGATAGAACGCTGACTACAACACAGAATTGGAATGGATAGAACGCTGACTACAACACAGAATTGGAATGGATAGAACGTTGACTACAATTATTATGGAGTCAACATATTATGGAAAATGGGTTTAACTTAGTTTTTCGAAAATATTATATTTGTAGTCCTTGCCGTTTGGCCAGGGTTTGAAATTTTCAGATTAACAAGACTAAACAAGCTGTTCACAAGTACTTCCCCTCGATGATTAGTTAAATAATTAGTTAATTTATTGAATAAATAATAAAAATTTGATTTGGACTAGATTATTTACAAACATGATCCACAGATTAAAGGAAGTTATATAAAATTGTGGAAAAGATAAAGTTCCCCTTTACAAATATTTATTTGTATATTTATTTTATTTATATTTTGTAGCTATCACTCCACTCCCCTTGTTAACTACAGCCTTTAGAGAGAGAGAAAAAACACCATAAACAGGAGGGAAAACGATAATGAACCTGCCCATAATTTCTGCTGTGATATTAATTTACAACCAATCAGCCGCCGGCTCTTAATGACCTTTCCCTCTCTTTTTTTGTTTTTGGTTTCTTGGTTTGTTATTTCTCCAGGGAACGAAAGGCCACAAGTGTGACGTGTGCTCTCGTGAGTTCACCCTGTCGGCCAACCTGAAGAGGCACATGCTCATCCACAACAGCATCCGGCCGTTCCAGTGCCACGTCTGCTTGAAGAGCTTCATCCAGAAGCAGACGCTCAAGACACACATGATCGTCCACCTGCCCGTCAAGCCCTTCAAGTGCAAGGTGAGGGGGGGGCATGGCAAAAAAAACTGGAGCGGGGGATCATGGGATTTTAAGTTTGAGCTTCTCTTCTTGGGCTGGAGAAGTTGTGGAAAATGATACATTTTCTAAGTACAGCCTTAGTCTATCAAAAGAAACTGCTCATAGGCCAACCTTGGGCTACGCAGGCTCAATGGCTGGCTACCATACATTGGCACCAGGCACACATCACACTACACACAATGGCTGAACGGCTCAGGAGACAGGGATTGATATCAGCCAATTAAGGGGAAGGGATGATTAGGTGGCCTTGATGTCAGAGACCTGATTGGGAATTTGACCAGGAACGTTGGGGAACCCCCTACTCTTTGCGATAGGCGTCCTGGGTTCTTTAACGATGTTAACAATGAATCAGTGCTCGATTAATGGTCGTTGAGAAGTGGGAGAGGAGACTTGCCTGGGTCCAGACCTTTGACCCCATTTCCACCAAGCTGATTCCGAAGTGCGCATGGGGAGGACATGTTGCTCTCTAGTGATTGGGTTAGGGAACATTGAACCCCCCTCTCCCACGGAAGTCGGTTAGAGTAGAGGCAATGTCAGACTGAAGATGTAAATGTGTGTAAACATCAAGCTGGGCTGCTGGTCAAATCTAGTTGCCTTTTTGAAGGAATTATAATCCAAATGACAAATGTCCTGATTATATAAATATCAAGGAATAACTGTAGCTAGCCAAGATTAGATAAGACCTGGGGTATTCAACAACAACAACAGGTCAATTATACTAAATTACATGGGATTTGATTAGCTGACGTGTAGGAACGCGGACAGTGTCATTAAGAATTGTATTTATTGAGTATTTCCCTCTGTGACATACATAGTGTACAGTACATGTAGGCTTTTCATCAGAGGGCTCAGAACACAGCACCCCAGGGAGCAGGCAGGGGGTTCAGTGCCTTGGTCAAGGACACTTAGTCAGTGATGGACATAATTGGTTAGACTAGAAGTCTTTATTTGTCATGCAGTTTTAACACACACGCGCGAGATGGGCGACCCACAGGAACACACACACACATGCACTGAGTCGCAGATGAAATGTCTCTCTGCACTTTTCCCATCCCGTTGTCCTTCCCCCCATGGGCAGCCGGGAGCAGACAGGCGTCAACGTGAGCCGCGCCCCGGGGACCAATCCAAGTGCTCCTGTCCGTCTTCGTCAGGGACGCCACAGCGTTAGCGATCTGTTGTGCATGTTTTTCCATTGGGTTTATCTTATCGGGGGGAACCCTTGCGAGCACGGGGAGAACATGCAAACTCCACACAGAAAGGCCTGGGAGATACCCCACCTGGGTACCTGGCAACACGGAAACCTGGTCCCCAAGCGGGAATCAGACCCTGGACCTTCTTGCTGTGAGGCGACAGTGTTAACCACTACACCACCGTGCCGCCTGTATAGGATGCCTTGGTTGTTGTGGGGGGTCAAACCTATGACCCTCCGTTTTACGAGTTGATCTCTTTAACCAGCTGGCCAACTTGCCAGCTGATCCTACTTCCTTAAACAGGGCATGAAACAGAGTTTTACTGGGCAGTTTGATCTCTCAGCTGCCAAAGTGTTCAGAATGCAAAAGAAAAGACTGGTTCAAGTCAAGTGTTCCTTTATTAATACCCTTCTGTCGTAGCATCACAGGGAGGGGAGGTACAGACAGGGTAAAACAATAGAATAATAATAGAAAAAACTGTTCCCTAGCAACGGCATTCCAGTGAAACCGTCTATACTGAATATATATATATATATATATATATATATATATATATCAAATACATTTCAAGCATTTGGCTGGTGGTTAATACTGCTTAAAGATTACGTGTAAGATTTTAACAATTTTGATATATTGTATATTTGATATATTTAAAGATTACACACACACTAATGCTAGTGATAGGATATTTTGTTTGTTTCCTGGATATCAGCAGGTAGAGAGTTTGGAGTTCGGCACATTGACAGGGGTGGGATTGAACCTGTGACATTGTGGTTAGAGTATGGTGTCTCTAAACACCACGCCACCCTGCCACTTCCCAATATGCACCTGTCGCTGTTAAAAAAAAAAAAAAAGAAACACCTCTGATCATCTGATTTGTGTTCTTTTTTGGTCCAATTTGGGGACTTCAAAAAATTTGAATCCTAATGGAAAAATCCTGTCGGACAGCTAATGATCAAAGCAGCTTAGAGGGGAAATTATACTGTGCCAGTAATCACTATCACCATTCATGTGACCCATGTTTGACCACCTACTACAGCATCTTCATTTGAGTTTATAATACACTAGTATCAGGGCTGGAATTTCCATTTTATTTTTGTCGCTCACTCTTATGCACAACGCTTAATTCCGAATCCATCTGCTTGCTCCGCGGTCTGTCTCCAGGTGTGTGGCAAGTCCTTCAACAGAATGTACAACCTTCTGGGCCACATGCACCTCCACGCCGGCAGCAAGCCGTTCAAGTGTCCTTACTGCACCAGTAAGTTCAACCTGAAGGGCAACCTGAGCCGACACATGAAGGTGAAGCACGGGATGGAGGTCTCGCCCGACGGCCCAGGTGAGCTTTTACACCTGGTTTTATATGGACTCTTTACACAGACACGGTAGTAGGGGTGGGCGATTAATCGATGTTATCGATTTAATTCGAATGAATGATTTAGGACGATTTTGAAAATTTTTTATCGATTTTCAAAAAAAGAAAAACAAATATTTTATTCTTTTTTTCAAGGGTCACCTTTTATTTGACAAAAAGTGATGTTTGGTGAAAGTTAGATTTGCACTTTATTAATCCCAATAGGGAAATTCTTATTTGATGATCAAGAGGCACCTTTTATTTGTTTTAAGTGAAGTTTGGTGAAAAAGCAAGTTATTGCACTATTAATCCCAATAGGGACATTCATCTTTGTTTGATCAAGAGTAACCTTTTATATATATATATAATTTTTGTGTCAAGGCTGTCCCCAAACCCTGTTTTTGGGATTTGAACTTCGTCGGGGTTTTTAGAACGAACGTTCGAACCTTCATTTTTTATTTAAAAAATTACATTCTTTTTTTTTTTGACTTTTTTTTTATATTAAAAAAAAATCCTCAAACTAAATCCTCAATTTGAATAAAGTGATTAATCTGATTAAATTTGTCTTTTTTTTTTTTTTTTATTAAATCAACTTTCCAGCCCCAGACCCAGCCCAGGGAGAAGCCCCAGCCCAACTAAATCAATTAAATCAACTTTCTTTGATAAAGACAGGTTGACTGTCAGCCAACAACCTGCACTAATGAACGTTTTTCTAATTGGTCAAAGATGAATGGCTCAGATGGAGGTAACATTATTAGTTATGGGTGTACAGTATGTAGATCTCAGGGCCTAGCTGGTGACTCAGGGACACGAGGTGGGGACACTAGGTAGGGACACAAGGCGGGGACACTAGGTGGAGACACTAGGTGGAGACACTAGGTGGAGACACTAGGTGGGGACATTAGGTGGGGACACTAGGTGGGGACACTAGATGGAGACACTAGGTGGGGACACTAGATGGGGACACTAGGTAGGGACACTAGGTGGGGACACTAGGTGGAGACACTAGGTGGAGACACTAGATGGCGACACTAGGTGGAGACACTAGGTAGGGTCACTAGGTGGAGACACTAGGTGGGGTCACTAGGTAGGGTCACTAGGTGGAGACACTAGGTGGGGTCACTAGGTGGGGACACTAGGTGGAGACACTAGGTGGAGACACTAGGTAGGGACACTAGATGGGGACACTAGGTGGGGTC
The DNA here is from genome assembly GCF_963971535.1 of Notolepis coatsorum. Taxonomy (NCBI): domain Eukaryota; kingdom Metazoa; phylum Chordata; class Actinopteri; order Aulopiformes; family Paralepididae; genus Notolepis; species Notolepis coatsorum. The sequence goes on along the minus strand of NC_140166.1, from coordinate 72,405,372 downwards.
ACTAGGTGGGGACACTAGGTGGGGTCACTAGGTGGGGACACTAGGTAGGGACACTAGGTGGGGACACTAGATGGGGACACTAGGTGGGGACACTAGGTGGGGACACTAGGTGGGGTCACTAGGTGGGGACACTAGGTAGGGACACTAGGTGGGGACACTAGGTGGGGACACTAGGTGGGGACACTAGGTGGGGTCACTAGGTGGGGACACTAGGTGGGGACACTAGGTGGAGACACTAGGTGGGGACACTAGGTGGGGACACTAGGTAGAGACACTAGGTGGGGACACTAGATGGCGACACTAGGTGGGGTCACTAGGTGGGGACACTAGGTGGAGACACTAGGTGGGGACACTAGGTGGGGACACTAGATGGGGACACTAGATGGGGACACTAGGTGGAGACACTAGGTGGAGACACTAGGTGGGGACACTAGGTGGGGACACTAGGTGGAGACACTAGGTGGGGACACTAGGTGGGGACACTAGATGGGGACACTAGGTGGGGACACTAGATGGAGACACTAGATGGGGACACTAGGTGGAGACACTAGGTAGAGACACTAGGTGGGGACACTAGGTGGAGACACTAGGTGGGGACACTAGGTGGGGACACTAGGTGGGGACACTAGATGGAGACACTAGATGGGGACACTAGGTGGGGACACTAGGTGGAGACACTAGGTGGGGACACTAGGTGGGGACACTAGGTGGCGACACTAGGTGGGGACACTAGATGGAGACACTAGGTGGGGACACTAGGTGGGGACACTAGGTGGCGACACTAGGTGGCGACACTAGGTGGCGACACTAGGTGGGGACACTAGGTAGGGACACTAGGTGGGGACACTAGGTGGGGACACTAGGTGGGGACACTAGGTAGGGACACTAGATGGGGACACTAGGTGGGGACACTAGGTGGGGACACTAGATGGGGACACTAGGTGGAGATACCAGCCAGGCTGGACTACATAATAATATCTCCTCAGTCTACTTGGGTCTCTAAATATTCATGACTGGAGGGATGGTTTTACGTCCTGTGTGTGCTGTAGCATCTCTCCAAGTACCATTCTAGTTCACACTGTTGTTCTCATGATGTGCAGATGGCAACGCAGATTTGAAATACACTAGTATTCACTTGAAATATACTAGAATGTACAAATTGCCTTCTTGCATTGTTTTATTTAATTTTTTATGTCAGTCTTGTAAACATGTGTTGAGCAACTGAGGCTAAATGTGTTCAATATCTAGTAGTGTCTAATAAGGTTGGGGTCAGTTCACTTTTAATTCATTAGAATACTGAAAAGGCAGTTATATCCAACCTATCAACAAATAATGGCAGAATGACCATTTTGTCATTTGCAAATTAACTGCAATTTGTATTTACTTTTTGAACTGATTCAATGGGCGACGGTAGACGGTAGAACGGTAAGATGTCTGTCGCCATCTTAGATGTAATTCAGTCATCCTAACTAACCCACAATGCAATGCACATCCGCTTTTGTCGTTAGCATTAGTGCTGGTGAAATAAGAAAGGTACGTAAAGGGGCTTTAGATGTAACTTGTTTTTTTTATCTTTGTTCCAGGGGGGCATCCCGAGATGGACAACCAGGGGGAGTACGAGGGGCAGAACTTTAACTTCACATCACCTGACAATATGGATAATGGCGGCTCGCAGAACCTCACGAAGCTCACTACGGCCAACATGGAGGAGATGGAGGAGTATTACAACTTTGGGAAGGACACGGGCAACTACACCACGCCGTGAGCCTCTGGCGGAGAGAACATGTCCGGAGAACGTTGGTTTATTCTTTTATTTCTGAGGGAACCCAAACGTCCTGGCTGTTCCGGTCTTTGGGAGACGACATGGGGTGGGTGTTCCGGTCTTTGGGAGACGACGCGGGGTGGGTGTTCCGGTCTTTGGGAGACGACGCGGGGTGGGTGTTGTTGTAATTTTATTTTGACCTCCTCCTCCGAAAAGCCAGAACTTGATGAACTCTTGATGAGTGGGGCCAGGAGAGGAGACGCACTTCAAAACAACAAAAAAAAAAACTAAAACTAAAACTAAAGGAGACGTTTCACCTCCTCCAACTGCTGACAGCAGTGACACTGAGACTTTATAGGTGTCTGAAGCTCCTTTTTTCTCTCTCTCTCTCTCTCTCTCTATCTCTCCGGAATTACAACTCCAAAACTGACATTTGACACAAAAAAAAGAAAAAGAAAAACTTTTTTTCTCCTAGCGGACAGTCAAATCTCTATGTTGTGTGTATGTATCAGTTATCTACAGGAAAAGAAAAAGAGAAGAAAAAAAGTTGCAGTCGCAAAGCCATCGCAGTTACATTTGATGTGCTTGAGGTTTGTTTACCATTACTTCATGCACACACACACACACACACACACACACACACAAAAAAGAAAAAATGTATGCCCTTATATTTTTTACTTAAAAAGTGCCAGCCACATTTAATGTTTGCAATTGAAGCCTCCACTGTGTCAGCTCTTTAGTCACTGTATATCCAACATTTGATACATAGTCACAACATATTCATAGGTTTGAATGCTCTTTACTTACCATTTCCTGAAAGAGTACCGGTAGTTACCCCGTTCCTCGCCGATTCCTCCCTGCCACAAAAGGCCTGTCCTGCAGTGCGTGTGTGTACAGTACACAGGACATTGTGAGACGTGTTCTTACCGGGGGTGGGGGTCCTACTACCAAAGTTGCTATACTCGCCCGCCCCCCCTGTCGGCTGATTGCTAGAAAGCCACCCCACTGGCATTATTTAAAAGTCCCCCCCTCCCACTGTATAAACAATTCTGGAGTGTTCTGTGTTTTAGCCCAAACGTCTTTCTGTTTGAAATGGTTTAGCTTTACATGAATATTCGATGCCCACCCCCGTAGTGAAAATACAGCTCTAGTTTTTTTTTTTCGTTTTTTTATATATATATAATTACAGAGTGAGAACAGTATAATGCACTTTTTCCATCAGAACCTGTCTTTTCTTTCTTTTTTTTCTTGTGAAGATCCTCTTCGACGAATGACAAGAGGCGACTCATTGTCTTGAGGAGGAAAAACTGGGCGCACATTGTTAACGAGAAACTTTCCGCCAACACTGTTAACGGCAATATTACGTAAATAACTCACAAACAGATATGTCTTTTAAAGGAGTTTTTTTTTTAACTGCAGTGTCGATGTTCTGGAGATTTCACAGTGTTGTCGATGATTCAAATGGGGATTTGGAGAACGAGCCGTCTGTATGGAGAGTCAGCAGTATGTCGTTGTGTTCGTTTGTAGTTGAAACACTCTTGTTAAATTCATGGGTTCGAGTCATCTTTCAGTTCAGGAAGTGGATTCTTGTTTTTTCTTAAAGGGGGGATTCCACAGAAATCAACTTTGAGATTGTAAATCTTGCAATAGTAGGCGTTTAAAAAAAAATTGGCCCCATTATTAAGATTATTTCTCAGGTTTTCTCTTCATAAAAAGGGAGTATTATGAGCTCTCAAGATCATGGGACATGTCCTACGACATCATCGGATTGCATTGACTTGACATGGTTAACAGGAAAGTTTAAGTACAGTCCTTTTCTCATACATGCATACATACATTAAAGCATTTAAATGGATTAAATTAATAATTGTCTGTTTAATATAGCTACGGAAACACTTTCTTTCAACCATCTCAGGCAATGCAATTCGATGACATCATTAGGGTTCCATCTTCCTTGGATCCGGAGAGTTCACAACTTGAGAGCTTATTGAATAACAAAGAAAATCTTAGGACATTTCAGGAAAACGTCTACTTTTACAGAATAACACATGTTCCTAAGATACGTGTGTGAATGAATGACGGAACAGAATAAAAAAAAAAGTAAATGGCATGATGCGACAGTGAACGGAGTGCTGAGTCGTTCTGGCCTTAAGCTTTGACCAGGCTGTTGCTATTTCAGTAACATTTCACTGGTCTATCTTCCCTCCAAACGGTGGCTACTGGTGGAAATGCAGACCTATATCTTTGATTTGTCTTTATATACCAGCACTTCATTCTAAAATAAACAAACCTGTATGCTGCCATTTACCTGTAGTCTAGTTGTCATAGTATCTTGCAGGTATGCCACCAAATTGAGAAAACAATTTGTGCTAAATAAGATTTAGATTGAGAAGGCAAGAGATGGAAATCTACCGAAGGCTGATACTGAAGGCCAGTTGAACTTCCAGTTCCCTGTCTGTGTGACGACGTTCACATCATGTCAACACTTTCTTTCCGTCTGGCATCAACTCTCATCCCATTAGGAACCTGTGTTAAAACCTAAAAGGTATATTTTTGAGGAATTACCCTTTTTAAAATTTGTAAAAAGCATTGAAGGTGTTCCAAGTGTTGGCATGAGGATGATTTGTCGTATCCAACCTATTAAGGGGAAAAGAAAAAAAGAAAAAACGGAGAATGAATGCTTCGTTGTTTAGCAAAAATGACCTGTAGGTTGTATTTTCATTGTGAATGAACTGAATTGAGATTTGGCCCGACCCCAGCCCTATTGTTCATGGTTCCGTTCTGGGGAGGACAGCCACCTCTCCCCCCTGGCCTGCCATGCAGGTCAGTCTAGATATGTACACAGTTTACACACTAAAAACCAGAGGAGTGGTCTACGACGACTTCTTCTTTTCTTTTCTTTTTTTTTGGAATGAGGAATATCAAAACTGAGACCTCATGGAAATTGACCATGATTTATTTAATAAAGGTTCTCTAGTTTAAATGGAGTGGAGTCACTAGACTTGTCTTGTGTTTTATAATTTATAATAATTTATCTTTTTTTTTAAGTAACAAAAGTTTCATGCAACACTGCTTTTGCAAAAATATATTATTTGTTGGGGCGTTTGGTGCAAGACCTTCATCGGAACATCATTTTGCTATTGACCCTGTTTTTTTCTTACCATTATTAAAATGACCTCGCTGGCTTAAGAATCCAAATGTAGTTGTACTAGAGTTCAGGATGCTCTGGATATTAATACTGTTATCACACAATGCCTAAGGCCATTACAAAGTTCATATCAAATAGATGTTATATATACATATTTATAACAGGGGCAATATTGAAATTGTGTTAAAACATGAAAGTAATCAAAGGGGGGACAAGGGAAATATTCATTCAAAACAGTTTGGGTTGCGTCCCAACACTTTTAAATACTGTTAATTCCCTCCCTTCATTCGGAACTGCTTGTCTCCTACCAAGGTCCGTGTAACGATCAACAACTACTGGACTGCTGACAGGGACCAGTGTTCTAAACGTTGCATTCACTTTAACAGACTCCAGGGGTGTGTTTGTAAATTGACATTCTGAGCACCAGATCGCACTCTGGTACAAAGTATTTATTCAGGGCATCACTCCAACCACTCTAGCCAAGCAGTAGGAGCAGCCGAACACTCTAATGTTAATGGTTTCAACAAGCTAACTGGTTAGCATTCTAGCTGACACTCGACAACAATGAAAATATTCAGATCACAATTGGCCACAAGTGTTTTTATTTACATGCTTGCAGGGGGGATTAGCAAGGCGCTTAGTCGTGTAACTGACAAACGGACTAAATGCATTGATACTTTTCAGCTTCCCTTGTGTCACATCTGTTATGTGAACCGTTCATAAATTCCTCTTGTATTTTGCAGTCTGTTCTGAGTCAGGTCTGAGTGTCGGCACATACGAACGCAATCCTGGTCCTAGACTCCTATCGCTGTCCTGTGGAAACGGAAGTTACGTATTGTTGTCAAGGAAATGTCGTCAACGTCTAGTTTCCCTGAGGACCTGCATACCATTATTCCACGCCCTTACCTCCCTCCCTACCACCTACAATCATAGACTGTTCTTATACGTCTAGCCAACCACTCGTCTTCTCCTAGGGAGTAACTTGGAAGTGACATGGGAAGGAAGAAAGGAAGAAAGGAGATGACTGATGAGGGGAAAAATGGAACATTTCTGTGCATCTCAGCATCACAGATGATAGTCATTGATGATGGCTTCATGCCAATAGGGAGGTGTAGTCTGACGTCACTTTAGTTTCCCGCGCGGTCCACCCGTATAGGGCTTTATCATTAGGAAAATGGATTATCGGCTATTGTTTTTTTTAATCTTTTCCCCCCTCCATTTTCCTCCGATTTTCTCCCATCCCAATGTTAGTCGTATGCCAATTCCCAGTCCCTTCCTGGTCGCTGCGCACTTACCCCCCACAGTCAGATCATCTGGGAGAGTGGAGGCTACCACATGCTTCCTCCGACACACGTCCAGCCAATCACCGCTTCTTTTCACCTGGCAGCGCGGATTCTCATTGAGAGGGCGTAGCGTGTGGGAGGATCACACTATCCCCCTCAAGTCCTATCCGCGCTTAGCAGGCGCCCCGACCGAACTGTAGGAGTCGCTGTTTACAACGACCCGGACCCACCCCGCCAGCTTCTCCCACCCTCTAATACAGCCAATTGTATTGGTGCAGACGGCCAGCCAAGCTGGTGACAACCCCGGAGCTGTGAGCTGGATTCGAACAGGCGAATCCAGCTCACAGCTCCGGGGTTGGTGACGAACGCAATCTCCGCTCGGCCACCTAACCGCCCCGATTATCGGCTATTGTAACAATTCTGCCTCATGAACATTGGCAAGCTTTCCATTTTTGCACAAAATGAGTTCCACCCTTCTATCACTAACATTATTGTTTAAGCATTTTTGGTTGGAATAAAGGTATATAAGGTTTTTAATTTGTCGTTAAAAAATAACTACATTTACCAGTAGAACGCCGGTCGTTCAGTGCTGTCGCCGTCAGCAGCGCCAGAGACAAGTGTAGTTCCTCAGTGAACGAAAACATAAACGTTGTTATTTTGCTACCTTTACGGTTAATTGCAACTTTTTTCATGTTGAGCTATAGATTGTGGATGAATACACACAGAAAGGTACACCATGCCAATGTTCATGCTTTATTTGTTTTAAACGAGACGATTTAGAAATGGGTCCATTGGAAATACATGGCAATTTCAAGATTGGTGGACCCCCTATAGACCACTGCACTTCCGCGTTACATTGAGCTCATGGGGGAGAGAGCAGGGGGAGAAAATGAATGAATGTGGATGAGAGCCTTGACATTAAGTGGTTGTAGCTACGGCTGTGGGGGGGCTGGAGAGTGGAGACATGATCCAATAGACTTTTATACGCCTGAGTCCTGAACACCGAGAGACCGATCGCAAGTCCTACTCCCCATGCACAGATTGCCCACAGAGTCTGGATTGTCCAGATCTAGGTTTATTGATTGATTGATTGATTGATTGATTGATTGAAAACTTTATTAACAGATTGCAGAATGGGTACAATACAGTACAGCTCAATACTAACAACTGCTAAGAGGATGCAGACCAGAAAAAGTATTTCGTCTTGTTTACATAAGGGTCCTCCATTTTCAATTCATCAAGACATTTATGACATACAAGACACAAATATATACGGTACTGTGTAAGAAAGAGAGATCATAAAAAAATATACATCTGAAGGGGAAGAAACTATACATTGGAGGGGGGGGGGGGATTTTGACATTTGGGCCAGTTTTAAATTGCAGCCACCCGTAGGTGCTATTTGAGAGCGGTTTTGAAGGAGGGTAGGGATTCACATTCCTTTACGTCACGTGTTTAGTCCCTTGTTTGAGCCGAATCTGGGTTGAATGTGATTTGTAGAACTCCCTCTGGTGTTGAGGTCATGGACTCCACTGACCTTTTAGGAAGTATTTCGACAGGTAAATGGGTATCTTAGTGGTGTAGTGTATCTTGTAGACCAGGCCCATTGCAAGTTGCTGTACTCTGTCGTCTACTCTAAGCCATCGTAGATTGTCAAAAGGGGCAGGGGTAAGGTGGGTTTTAGGAGTAAGGCCAAGCAGTTGTCTGATCAGTTTGTTTTGTGATGTTTGTAGCCTTGTTTTTAGGACCTTTGAGCTGCTTTGGTACCATGAGGTGCACATCAATCTGCGCATGCAGAGTTTGGGGAGTATAGTGCGAAATCATCTGAGAAGAGTGGCATTTGATTGGGCCATCATGGAATTTACTTCCTGGAGAGGTTCTGAAGGAGACGTGAGGAGATGGGCTGCGTCTAAACTCCAAAGAGATAAATGCTAGTGTGTGTTACTCCAACTGTTTTCTACCCAAAAGACAAAACAGCCTTTTCCTCATTTGAGTTTCAGTCAGAGACAGTAATGAGGAGTTTTGAATGGGAAAGTCTGTAACTAAAGATGGCTGCAACCAATTCTCTTCTTTGAATGTGTTTTGTAGCAACTTGCTACAAAACAAACATTCAAAGAAAATAATTAAGTACCGGTATGTGATTTTATGTTGAGTACAATTATATTTTACTGCATTTTGAGGGGAAATGTGAGTTTTAAAGGGGAACTATTTTACTATTTCTTTCACTATTTGGGCACTTTTACACAATTCATGTGAGTTTATGGAACACCTCTGTAATTTTTTTTTTTTTTTTTAATTCATTGTTTTGTATTTCTAATGAAGTCCTCAAAAACAGCATTTTTCTACCTCAAGATCTTAAGCCGTTTTGAGCCTGGGCACCAACCACAATGGTAAACCACTGCCTCGCCTGAACATTATCATGCAGCGGTGTCTCTCTGACATCACAAATCAGCACATTTTCAGATGACTCAGTTCAGTGAGGGTGAATATTGTGAGAGGAGAATTGGAAGAATGCGCCAATATGAGAATTAGAGACATAGATCATATTAATATAAGTCCACATAGCTAGGAAACAATGCTAAACACTGAAAAAGGCCATTTATAAGATAGTTCCCCTTTAAAGATATTAACACTTTGAGTGCCAGCCACGACAATTGTCGTCTTATCAGACCCCCCATTGAGTGCAGACGACGTGAAATGTCGTTTGTTTGCCGTATTTTTTATTTATTGGCGATTTTAATTATTTAATAGCCTCGGGTTAGTGCTGCAGAGTCTCTCTGAGCTCAATTGGGAAGATACCGCCCCCTATCGTCTCTCCCTGTGTAACTGCACACCATCAGTTCTGACTGATGCAGGGGGAGTGGTCAGTTTCCTAATTTTATTTTTCCCTCAAGGCATCTGAAGGATCGATTGTGCTCGCCGGCCCGGAAAACCTGTGGATTATGTATTTACAGTATCAACACTGTAATCAATAAGCGTCATCGATATTTGGAATGGCGATCAGGAATTGGAATAATCTTTTTGGATAACATCTGATCTCAGGTAAGGAATCTATTTTACCAGTCTTAGGATAATCAGACCTGTTTTCACGGAGATATAAGCGTTTGCCCTATGTGTGATGTGGCTGTGATCGCTGATGAGGAAATGAGAATCTATTTTTCAGCCCGCCTCTATAGCGTGCATAAGTACACATATACTATCGATAATCTAGTGTTTATTTGAAAACGATTCATAAATAGGCCGAAAAATGACAGTTTTTGTGTATTCTAGAATATTCCAGTAAATGCCTTTTATCACGTAATCTTTATATTTTCCTTGAAAACGAGGGCTTTTTAAAATGCTATAAAATGAAAATGAACCGATAAAAAAACAATCCGTTTCGACAATGTTGACTGCATACAAGTCATTGATAAACGACAGGCAGATTAGACACATTGCCATAATTTAAAACATAGATTATGCGTTTTTAACGCTATCATTGAAGTGTTGAATGGCTGGCACTGAAATTGTTAATCATGATAAGAGGTTGCTATGGTAACTAATGGTAAAATCCACAGGATGGTGTGCATAAAAGCTGGTCTAAGTGGGGGCATAGAAGCTGGGCTAAGTGGGGGCATAGAAGCTGGTCTAAGTGGGGGCATAGAAGCTGGTCTAAGTGGGGGGGAAAAGATCATTTATATCACAAAAGTGTTGCTTTAGAGACCAACCATTCAGTGTTGTCAGCAGGGGAGTCCGGTGCAGCGGAGGGGGAGGGGGGGGGGGGGGTACTACTCGAAATATCTCCCAAATGGACTTGTACTGTGAGCTCCGGTGGACGGAGCGACAGTGGCTCAGGAGGTAGAGCAGTCATCTGGCAATCCGTTCCCGGTTCGATTCCCGCTCCTCCTCCCAGGCAGCGTGTCGATGTGTCCATGAGCAAGACACTTAACCCCTAATTGCTCCCGATGAGCAGGTTGGCACCTTGCATGGTTGCCTCCACCGTCGGTGTGAGTAAATGGGTAAAATGTGAGGAACAAATTGTAAAGCGCTTTGGATAAAAGCTGCTATATAAAAAAGCAGCCATTTACCATTTACTTGTTGTCTTGGACAGGCTATGCTCTGCTACAGTTCACAAAAATCACGGTTTTCAGTTCAGTACAGTTCAGCAGGGAGAAATTCCAATAGTAAAATTCCAATAGTATTGGTAAAGAAAAATAAACAATAATAAAGTTCTATCTTTAATGCATTAGCTGTAAGCATAAGGAACATAATACTTGTCAAGTATTTCTATACAATACAATACAATATATTTGCATGTGTTAGCCATGCTAGCGATCTAACCAATCAATCCATGCCAAAGCTAGATAATGTAAAAGGTGAAAGACACAGCCAATGCTGATTTGGCAAAATGACATCCAGCCATTTTCGTTTGAAACTACTTTTAGTCAGGTTTCTCCATAAAGCCCTATCATATTATTTTAGTGCAGCAGCTCGCGCAGGACCGGGGAAACTTAAGTCACGTGACTCATTTGGTATTTCGGATTGGCTCAAACACGGTATGTTATACAAATGTTGTATGTTACAGTGGTGGTTGGACTTGGAACACTGATTTGTGTAATGGGGATCAGCAGCAGTGGGGACTCTAGCTGTACTGTGTGGATTGTTTATTGAGTTTATTAGGATCCCCATTAGCTGTTGCATGACAACTAGTCTTCCTGGGGTCCACACAAAACATAAAACATTACATTCAACAAGACTTTTACAGAACAGTAAATAAATAGAATGAAAACTGATTTCCAAAGTCCATTTTCCTTCAAGCATTGACTTTCATATTTTCCATCATATACCACTGATTTTCTGATTTTCATTTCATTGGAATAAAAATAATGATAATAATGATAATAAAATAAGAATAAAGTACTTATATCTGCATTTACAGATGCCAGCCTACAATTCTCTTAAGGTACAACTACCTGAAGTGAAAATAAAAGAGAAGAATGAATCGCACTGATACAGCCAAGCCGAGCTGCTCTGTTTTGAACCAGCTGCAACTTTCCCAAGTCTCCCTTGTTTGCCCCTGACCAAATCATTGAGCAATAGTCAAGATGTGAGAGTACTGTAACTAGAGTTTCAATGACTTGTTTGGTTAGTGTTAAAAGTGCACTCTACTCTAGCTGTACTCTGTGGATAAGAAGTGCACACTACTCTAGCTGTACTGTGTGGATAAGAAGTGCACACTACTCTAGCTGTACTGTGTGGATAAGAAGTGCACACTACTCTAGCTGTACTGTGTGGATAAGAAGTGCACACTACTCTAGCTGTACTGTGTGGATAAGAAGTGCACACTACTCTAGCTGTACTGTGTGGATAAGAAGTGCACACTACTCTAGCTGTACTCTGTGGATAAGAAGTGCACACTACTCTAGCTGTACTGTGTGGATAAGAAGTGCACACTACTCTAGCTGTACTGTGTGGATAAGAAGTGCACACTACTCTAGCTGTACTCTGTGGATAAGAAGTGCACACTACTCTAGCTGTACTGTGTGGATAAGAAGTACACTCTACTTTAGCTGTACTGTGTGGATAAGAAGTGCACACTACTCTAGCTGTACTGTGTGGATAAGAAGTGCACACTACTCTAGCTGTACTGTGTGGATAAGAAGTACACTCTACTTTAGCTGTACTGTGTGGATAAGAAGTGCACACTACTCTAGCTGTACTGTGTGGATAAGAAGTACACTCTACTTTAGCTGTACTGTGGATAAGAAGTACACTCTACTTTAGCTGTACTGTGTGGATAAGAAGTACACTCTACTCTAGCTGTACTGTGTGGATAAGAAGTACACTCTACTTTAGCTGTACTGTGTGGATAAGAAGTACACTCTACTTTAGCTGTACTGTGTGGATAAGAAGTGCACACTACTCTAGCTGTACTCTGTGGATAAGAAGTGCACACTACTCTAGCTGTACTCTGTGGATAAGAAGTACACTCTACTTTAGCTGTACTGTACTGGGGCGACAGTGGCTTGGGAGGTAGAGCTGTCATCTGGTAATCCGGAGGTTCCCGGTACGATTCCCGCTCCTCCCGGGCAGTGTGTCGAAGTGTCCTTGAGCAAGACACTTAACCCCTAATTGCTCCCGATGAGCAGGTTGGCACCTTGCATGGTTGCCTCCGCCATCGGTGTGTGAATGTGGGAGTGAATGGGTAAAATGTGAGGAACAAATTGTAAAGCACTTTGGATAAACTCTACTCTAGCTTTATATTAATCTATTTGATTGGGACAGAGTTTGTGCTTCAGCATCACAGATGAGATGGCATTTGATGTCTTCTAAATGGGAGCTTTTTTAGTCGATGTGTGTGAAGATAGGATTCGTCATCCAACTTGATGAATAAAGATTGCAGCCTCCTGGACTGACATCAATATGATCTTATTCCCAACGCGCTCCACATGGTCCACAAGAGTCTTGACTCTTTTCATTGATTTGTTCATTTTGAGATGATAATTTAGTTAAGCATTACATCACGCGCCGGAGTGTGTTATAAGAATTAGAGCATGCCTAGAGGTGATTGTTAGGCCCGAGGCACAGCCGAGGGTCGTTAGCCCCCCTAGGCATGCTCTAATTCTTATAACACACAACTACAAGTGGCGTAATGTCTTTTATACAATTGCCGAATTCATCCAACCTTATTGCTATACAATAAACACACAGTAATTGAAGCATAATGGAGATTTATTCACAAAACCATCCGCAGAGAAAGTAGGTCCAAAAAAATAAAAAATAAGTTGCCTCCGTGTCTAGAAGCAGCTGGGAGGTGCAGTGTTTCAAAGCATGCCATCTAACAGTGAAGTTAGCGGTTGTTATTGGATTGATTGATTGATTGAAAATTGTATTACCAGATTGCAGAATGGGTACAATACAGTACAGCTCAATACACAATCGGAGAAAGACTTTCGTCTTGTTTACATCAGGGTCCCCCATTTTCAATGCATCATAACATATGACATACAGATAGACAGTACTGCTACATCTATACATTTATGACATACCAGATTTACAAATACAGTACTGTTTTTGTAGGGTGATTATGGTTTATTTACATTGAGGTTCTGGGGTCACGTGGAGTGTATTATATACGAAATAACAACGGTCGGCTTTCCTTTTCTAAGCATTTTCGGTGATAGAAGTTGCGGGACGCCAAGATGTACCCACAGTAGAAAGCTCGCGTGGATCCTTATATTGGTTCTTTTAATACAGCGTTTTTAAAATCACGCGAAACAAATAACCTCTGTTCTCCTTGCAATGCGTTTTTAATTCTTTCTTATACAGTAGGAAGGGGGAAGAACACTATCGTGGGTGTTCCTATGACTTGTATTCTGCTTACAGCTTCGAAACTCCACTTATTTCGTTTTACAATGTCAAAGCTTTTTAAATATAATCAAAACGTTCCCGTATTTCTGCAATCTATGCGCCAATAATAACGAGTTGAGTTCTATTACATGCTGGAGTGTCTGCGCGTTCACCCGAGAGGAGTCGGATTCTGCAACTGCCAGTGGCCACTCCCCCATTGTTTTACAATGAGTCATGACAAACCAATTACATAATCCAACATTGTGTAAACAACTAACATATTACAGGTAAATTTATCTATTTTGAATGAGTCGTTATGACTGAATCAATACATCCATTCATAAAGATTAGTGTCCACCATCTTGGTTTCATTCAGTAAAAGAATGAACGGCGCAGTGATTCGGAAACAAAGTAATTCGGTTGTGGGCGGGTTCTGGGATCACGTGGAGTGTGTTATGAGAAATAACAACGTCTGAAACAAGTGCTTCAGCCAATCAGAATCAAGAAATTTGCATGCCATTGTATAATGCAGACTTGGCTTCAGTTTGTCTCTCTGGCATATGAACCAGCCATCACTTCACTACTTGACTAACAGGGAATGAGGGAGGAAGGAGAACGGACAGTCCACCTTGTTTCAGGAAGTCAAACTATTCTGAGCTTTCTGATTGCAACTCATGGATGGGGAATGTTTATGTGTGATTATATTTGTACCAGTTCATATTGTTGTTGGTGAAACTTACAATTGATTAGTTCAAGATTATTCATTTGTTGGTTTTTACCATTGTATCAGTACTACCAGTGTAGCAGTACACAGCTTTGTCTAAAGTTTAAACTGACCAGTACTGTAATTTGATCACGCGCCCACATAATTTCCCTGGGAATTATTGATCAAATTTCACACCTTTATATTCTATTTCAAAACTCACTCATTATCACAATTTGCATACTTTGGGGAGCATAATGTTATACATTAGTGCCATTTTTCAGAGGTGGCACCATTGTATAACATTATGCTCCCCAAAGTATTCAAATGGGGTTCATTAGCTCTCCGGGGGTCCAGGGAAATGCTCCCCTAAAAGATTAATAAAGGAAGTTAAATGAAGAGAAAAAAAATACTAATCTAAATGCTAATTTATGGAGATTTTTTTGTAGGGAAGTCGTCACTTAAAAGACATTCTTAGTCGACTAGTCATTGGCATAATCCTCCAGGAAATAATTAATTTAATATAAAAATGTTTGTTTTAAACATAAAACATAAAAGGGCGGTCAGGTGGCGTAGCGGAGATTGCGCTCCTCACCAACGCAGGAGATGCTGGGTTCAAGCCCAGCTCACGGCGTTGCTACCAGCTTGGCTGGTCGTTCATACTAATACAATTGGCAGTATTAGGGGGTGGGAAGCTGGTGGGTGGGAAGCTGGCGTTGTGGACAGCGACGCCTACAGGTCAGGTCTCGGCGCTTGCTCAGCGGGGGCAGGACTTGGTGGAGATAGCGTGCCCTCCCACGCGTTTCACTTCACCAATGAGAGTCCTCGCTGCCAAGTGAAAAGACGTCACTGGCAGTCGCCGCACGTATCGGAGGAAGCGTGCGGTCGGCTTCGGGACGCCCTTGTACCGACTAGTAGGAGAACATGCATACAGCAGCCAAGTAGGGGAGGGGGGGGAATTGGCACGGCGACTAAATTGGGACGGGGAGAGAAAAAGAAAAAAAAAACATAAAAACACAATTAAGACTAATCAGATTAAAACCAGACTAATCTATGACGTATAAAACAACTCAGTCCGATTGTTCTGAGCTGCCTAGATTTACAAGCCATTCATTGCCTCTCTGTCACGTCAAACTGGGGGTCATAGACAATGTGCAGTCCTTGACTTGTGTGTGTGCATGTGAAAAAACGTTCTAAAATATGTTTCTGAACATTTTAGGCAAGTAGTAAAGCATGGACTCCCTGGAAGAAGAGATCTTGTATCTCAATGGGACATTCCTGGATAAAAAAATTAATAAAAATGGTAATTGCTGGATCTTACCTCGTATTTGATCTGCAACACGTAGTTTGACAGTTTGATATACATTCCGTGAGCCGGGCGGGCCAGAGTTCACGCACAGTTCCGGAGCACAGCGCTGGGGAGCTGCGGCTCATTTGCATTCAAACTACAGACACAGAAACAACCTGTCAAGAACAGGACTGGAACTATAGCGGCTGCTAGGATGCATAATCGGAGTCGTATTATCGGCACAAAAAACTTCAAAGACATGTTTTGGGGACCTCAGAGACCTATATTAACTTGAACAAGAAGGAGGGCTTTGTAGTGTGAATCCAGTGTTTTTGAAGGTGCTCTTTGGATATAGGGGAGCCAGTTGAAAAAACAAGGAAGTTCCAGGCACTCTTCATGTATAAAAAAAGCTTTAATAAATCGCTTAGTTCATTTTAGAACAATTAAAAAACACCAACATGTGTCGGCCTCTCTATCGGCCTTCTCAGTTCACCAATTTGTTTGTTTGTATGCCCTGAAGAAAGGCCGATAGAGAGGCCGAAACATGTTGGTGTTTTTTAATTGTTCTAAAATGAACTAAGCGATTTATTAAAGCTTTTTTTATACATGAAGAGTGCCTGGAACTTTTTCAACCTATATTAACTTGTTGAAAAAGGGTCAAGCTTGTCTGACTGTGAAGAAATAATGACCCACATAACACATTTCCTGATAACATAATTCCCAGATGACCGCCTCAGACCCACTCCTATCCAAGCTCCCGGAGGGTCATCAAAGAGAAGCTGCCTATTCTCAGTCCTTGCCCCACAATGGTGGAATGAACTACCCACCCCAGTTAGGACAGCCGAAACCCG
This sequence comes from Notolepis coatsorum, assembly GCF_963971535.1. Taxonomy (NCBI): domain Eukaryota; kingdom Metazoa; phylum Chordata; class Actinopteri; order Aulopiformes; family Paralepididae; genus Notolepis; species Notolepis coatsorum. The sequence continues at coordinate 72,389,008 of NC_140166.1, read as the reverse complement.
TCCAATCTTCTGCCGTCGACTTAAGACGCACTTCTTCAACCATTATCTGAAATAATAATAATATAAAAAAGAAAAGAGAACTCTAACCCTAACTAACCTTACTGTCATGCACTTGTCCTAATAAACTAACCTACACTGTAACACGCAACACTTTGATGAACATTGTTACTCAGCTGATAGAGTTGTACCCTTCCTGATGACTTGTCGCACAGAACTTGTAAGTCGCTTTGGATAAAAGCGTCAGCTAAATGACTAAATGTAAATGATAGTGGAACCTAGTAACAATAAATCAACTTTGAAATCAGATATCTAACATAACAAAACAAAAAGTATAATATTTGTGTGTAGATGTTGGGAAATATGTGCAAAATTGCATAGAATAGTCAAGAGTTTGACTGAGAGAAATGTGTATTAGGAACCATCATACGCTCCACTATCTATGACTTTGGTGAGTCCTTGTTGCTTAAACTGTTAAAACGTTCTTCCATAGATACTGAATATAAAGAAGATGACAGATTCCAAGCCATGTCTATGGAATGAAAATAGAACATTTCTCGTCTCCTAAGCGGGCGGGACTTTTACACAGTCGTTATCGATTTGTTAGTGAGATCGCTGCGCTGGACAGCTCTCATGCAAACTTGTTTACCGCGATTTCTATGGGACTGAAGGAAATAGCCACATTGCGTCACATTTTCTCCGGATCTCCCATTGGGGTGAACGTGGCCCCAAAAGGGACTTTTGAATAGTGTTTTGATATTTGGATGGACACTATTCCAACATCCACACAGACTGATATGGCTCACTATACGAAGCTCCTCGTTGGTAGCTGTTGTAGTCTGACGTCACTTTCGTTTCCCGCGCATTCCACCCGTATAGGGATTTATCATTGGGAAAATGTATTATCGGCTATTGTAATAATTCTGCATTATGAACATTGGCAAGCTTTCCATTTTTGCACAAAATTAGTTCCCTTCTTATCACAAACATTATTGTTTAAGCATTTTTGGTTGAGATAAAGTTAGTTACAAGGTTGTTTCATTTGTCGTTAAAAAAAAGAACTACACTTACCAGTTGAACGCCTGTCGTTCTGTGCTGTCGCTTAATACACGTCACGGCCATTGTGTAGTTTCTCAGTGAACGAAAACATAAACGTTGTTATTTTTCTACTTTTACGATGAATTGCCAATTTGTTCATGTTGAGCTATAGATTGTGGATGAATACACACAGAAAGGTACACCGTGTCAATGTTCATGCTTTATTTGTTGATTATTTAGAAATGTGTCCATTGAGAATACATTGCAATTTCAAGTGGGGTGGACCATGCGGGAAACAACAATGGCGTAACCACTACACCTCCCACTGTTGTGGCACAATGCTAGGCTGATGGTGGCTGACCCAACTTAGCTGGTCACATTACATCATACCTACAGGCACGCAGGGAAGTCAGGACTAGGAGGTTTCAATGTAAAAGCTCTACTCAGATGAGAGAAAATAAAATAAAGAGAGAGGGACCCACAAGGAAGTGAGGGCAAGTTGATTGGTCTCCCTTTTGACATTTATCTGGTTCATATTGAAGTATGACTTAAATAATGACTGTGCCCATGAGCCCATCTGCTGGTCATGTACAGGTAGAGCAGCAGAGATAGTTTCTCAAACTCCCATTATGGACGAGCTGTGGCCCCCTGCTGGAGGGATGCCTTACAGCATGCAGTGGTGGCACATTTAATGCTTCCCCCCCATAAGAATGTTATAATAAATAATGCAGGACCTGTTGCAGAGGTCTTTATTCGGCATGCAACGACACTCAATGTTTTTTAGCGGTACTCACAGCGGTTAGTTTAGCACACACACCGGAACACACACGCATGCATTCTCTTTAGGATCGCCGATGCGATTCGTCTCTGCGATTAACCCATCCCGTCGTCCTCCCCCCCCCCAAGGGCAGCCAGGAGCAGACAGGCGTCAACGTGAGCCGCGCCAGGGGACCAATCCAAGTGCTCCTGTCCGTCTTCTTCAAGGACGCCACAGCGTTAGCGATCTGTTGTTGTGCATGTTTTTCCATTGGGTTTATCTTATCGGGGGGGAAACCCTTGCGAGCACGGGGAGAACATGCAAACTCCACACAGAAAGGCCCGGGAGATACCCCACCTGGGTACCTGGCATCATGGAAACCTGGTCCCCAAGCGGGAATCGAACCCTGGACCTTCTTGCTGTGAGGCGACAGTGTTAACCACTACACCACCGTGCCGCCCATATATAACAGTAGTTTTGGGTTTAGCTGTCTATTTTCTACACCCAGAGACCCTTATTTTGAAAGGGAATGTTCACTTCAGACCTAGTGTATTGTATCTAAATCTGTTCCTACTGTAACGCGACTTTTTGAAAGTGACAAGTAAAAAGCCGCTGAGAGGGCTTGGGCAGGGAGATCTGTCCGACACGCGAGTCCAATGAATGAGCCTGAGTCCGTAGCTGCAATTCAAGGGTGTTTATTTTAGCCTTCTGTAACTGTTACATGCTCTTGCAGATGGTGTATGATTTCGATGGTAACTGAGTAACGTAATGCGGTCAACAGAAATATAGGCACCCTGCCTCACCCTCGCTCTGTAACAAACAAACACTGAGTGGTTCCCAGGCACAGGTGATATTAATTACCCTTCTTCCCAGGTGACGCACCCACATCTCCAGACAGACACACCCACCACCACTGGTGACAAAATGACATACACCACCCACACCTACCCTACTTCCATTAACGTGATAAAGTTCATATTTGCATTTCTAAATGTTGACGTCGATCTGTTTAGTCAATGTGTAAATCTGTATTTACAATCGGTTTCAAATGTATTTAGAGATACAAAGGGGCTACATTTACCCCAGTGGGAGATTATTAAATTATTTTACTCAGCAATATTCAGTTAACATACAGTTAACATTTCCTGCTCCCAATAATATCTTAAAAACCAACAACACTGCTACAAAGTGCCTGTTGGATGGACTGAAAGGGCTTCCAGATTGTAGCAAATCAGATAAGTCTTGTGGACTGTCCCTTTAACAGACTGAAAAGGGCAACTGTGTGATCATTGTGCAACTGTGCATCATTATCGCATGATGGTCTTTCAGTATACAGAGCCATGTTATTATGACCACATTGATGGTGTAATTATACTATAATCCAGGGATGTGATTTTACTATTCTTCATTCATTATTCTTTATAACACATGTATTGGTAATTGTCATTGATTGTGAATGAATGAATGAAAACTTTATTTAACAGATTGCAGAATGGGTACAATACAGTACGGCTCAATACACACAATTGTTAAGGGGATGCAGACCAGAGAAAGACGTTTGTCTTGTTTACATCAGGGTCCCCCATTTTCATTTCATATTGACATTTATGACATACTCAACATACATGACATTTATGGCATAGGCCATAGGGACATATAGGTATTTAGTACTGATACATTTGTGACATATACGGTATTCAAATATACAGTACTGTTACTCATAGATCCTGACAGAGTATATACATATGATGGGGAGGGGACTGTACATTAGGAGGGGGTGGGAGAGAAATATACATATACGGCGGGGAGAGAATATATACATGCGGTGGGGAGGAGACTGTCTATTGGGAGGGGGTGGGGGGTTTGGACATTTACGGTGGCCAGTTTCGAATTGCAGCCTCCCGTAGGTGCTCTTTAAGAGCGGTTTTGAATGTGGGTAGGGATTCACATTCCTTTACAGCTTTGGGTAGGACGTTCCACATTGATGTGGCATAATTGCTAAACGTGTTTAGTCCCTTGTTTGAGCCGAATCTGGGTTTAACATGATTTGTTGAGCTTCCTCTGGTGTTGTGGTCGTGGTATTCACTGACCTTTGGGAAGTATTTTGACATGTACATTGGTACCTTAGTCGTATAGTGTATCTTGTAGACCAGGCCCATTGCAAGTTGCTGTACTCTGTCGTCTACTCTAAGCCATCCTAGGTTGTCAAAGTGTGCAGGGGTGAGGTGGGTTCTGGGGGTAAGGTCAAGTAGTAGTCTGACTAGTTTGTTTTGTGATGTTTGTAATCTTGTTTTTAGCGCCTTTGAGGTGCTTTGGTACCATGAGGTGCAAGCATAGTCGTAGTACCCTTGAATGAGTGCTCCTGCCAGAGTCTTCAGGGTATTCTTGTTTACCAGAGAGGAGATCCGGTACAAGAATCTAGTTCGTTTTTTTTTTATTACATTGGATGCCATTTTGTCACAGGAAAGATTTGTGCATACTATTTTTATTTGTTTTCTAATCAAATGTGCACGATTAATTGACAGTTCCTTCAAATCTGCATTTTCCAGGTCGTTTTGTGAGAGTCAGAGAAATAAATAATTTCGAAGGTATATTTTCACAACTGAATAAACAAACTCCTCAGAGGAACACTGGAACCCTGGAACACTGTTGGAAGCTAGAACGCTACCTGAAAACATACTATTTCATTACTGTCATTTACAAAGGCAGGGCCCGCAATTGTGTTAGCAAACATATTATGGGCTTACATTTGGTTCACAGTAGGCTACCTACAAATTATTTTGTTTTAATTTATGATAACGTAAGAATAGCTGTAAATGTCTTCTACAGGCTCTGCAAACAAATCCCCCTCCTCGGCGTTAGCTCTCGGGAGCAATCGCTAGCTAGTTAGCACCAGCCGGGGACCGGCGTTAGCAACCGGGAGCGTCGCGGAGCATTCAGCCTGCTGGCTACACAGCTTGTCGGTGTGCTAATAGCCTCTGCAAGCTAACGGTAGCTGGCTACACAGCTTGTCGGTGTGCTGGAGCCTCTGCAAGCTAACGGTAGCTGGCTCCAGGCTATTAGCACATCGACAAGCTGCTGGAGCTCCCGACGCTCGGCTGGTTGAAGTGGATCTAGGTAGCCAGCAGGCTGAATGCTCCGCGACGCTCCCGGTTGCTAACGCCGGTCCCCGGCTGGTGCTAACTAGCTAGCGATCGCTCCCGAGAGCTAACGCCGGTCCCCGGCTGGTGCCAACTAGCTAGCGATCGCTCCCGAGAGCTAACGCCGGTCTGTCTGTCGAAGACCGAGGGAACCGCATCAGGCTTCAGCTGATTAGTGGTCTTCTGGACAAACCTTCCACCCCCAACAACATAATCCGAGGCAATGAAGTGTTCTCTGGGGATCTTCATTCCCTGTCCAACAGGCTGATCACGCCGCCTGAGTGTAGCCAGCCTGAGCCAACATGCCAACAACACTGTTTTTTTCACTGGTAGTTTGTGGAAATTAACCAACTTTCCTCTCTCTCACATGGTAAAATTAGTTTGAACAGCCAGGAGCAATACAAACAGAACCACCGCGGTCCCGTTGTTTTGTAGGCAACATTTTATTTACCGACTGACCCATTCACTATAGGCAACTAACCAGCAGTGTATACACCAAACAAGCTCCATGACGTCAGCCATGAATGAATGAATGAATGAATGAATGAATGAAAACTTTATTTAACAGATTGCAGAATGGGTACAATACAGTACGGCTCATTATACAACGGCATGCAAATTTCTCGATTCTGATTGGCCATTTACACGTCTTTATTGGCAACAATCCACGGTCCTGGGCTCAGGACCCGCCCACAACCGAATCACATATCACTCCCCGGCTCACTCCGGGAGAAAACAAGATCGCGGACAACAAATGGTTATGTTGAAAGCACCATAACGACTAAATATGAAGCGATTCTGTCAAGGGGAATGTGTTAGTCCTTTAAACAATGTTGGATGATGTAATTGATGGGTCTTGAGTCAATCTAGAACAAAAGAAAAATCGCGGATTGATTGATTGATTGATTGATTTAAATTTCTTCCTTCCTACTTTCTACTGACTGCAGCGTTCTCTCTCACACTGTCCGACGCTGGCGTACCCACAAACACACACACACACACACACACACACACACATACACACACACACGCACGCACACACACACACACACTGTGACACACACACACACACACACACACACGCACACACACACACACTCCTGTCTGCAACAGCGGGGGAGTCAGACTGAGAGAGAAGCAGCGCTGTTTTAAGTGAGCATGGTCTATTGAATTGATTGATTGGTTGATTGCTAATTTTATTACTGTACCCCTGGTTTCCAACTGGTTAAGTTTAGGCTAAAAGAAATAAATAAAAAAATAGGGCGAAGAAAACGTTTTTTTCCTATAGGGCAAAGAAAACGTTTTAATTTGTTTTACCTACTTTATATAGAAGCATCTAAGAATGAAGTTCTATGGAAAGTAGGTCTGCATTCCCTTAACAATTGTGTGTATTGAGCCGTACTGTATTGTACCCATTCTGCATCTGGTAATAAAATTTTCAATCAATCATTCCAATAATACACAGTTGGATGTGTTAGTTGGTTGGATGCACTTCAAGCTACTTCCACATGAGGCAACTTCTCTCAATCATTCCAATAATACACAGTTGGATGTGTTAGTTTGGTTGGATGCACTTCAAGCTGCTTCCACATGGAGGCAATTTGTCTTTTTTGTAGTTGTGGGAACAACTTTTTCTGGCGGATGGTTTTTTCAATAAATCTTCGATTAATGTGTGTTTATTGTATAGAAATAAGGTTGGATGAATCTGGCAGTTGTATAAAAGCTTTACACCACTTGTAGTCGTGATTTGTGACCAATAAACCATGCCTAGGGGGGTCTAACGACCCTCGGCTGCGCCTCGGGCCTAACGACCACCCCTAGGCATGGTTTATTGGTCACAAACCACTCCTGCGCGTGATGTAATGCTTAAATACATACAATTGTTAAGGGGATGCAGACCTGAGAAAGACGTTTGTCTTGTTTCCATCAGGGTCCCCCATTTTCAATTCATATAGACATTTATGACATACACAACATACATGACATTTATGGCATAGGGACATATAGGTATTTAGTACTGATACATTTGTGACATAGGCGGTATTCAAATATACAGTACTGTTACCCCTAGATCCTGACAGAGTATATACATTTGATGGGGAGGGGACTGTACATTAGGAGGGGGTGGGTGGGTGGGAGGGAAATATACATACGGCGGGGAGGGAATATATACATGCGGTGGGGAGGAGACTGTCTATTAGGAGGTGGTGGGGGTTTTGGGCATTTACGGTGGCCAGTTTCGAATTGCAGCCTCCCGTAGGTGCTCTTTAAGGGCGGTTTTGAATGTGGGCAGGGATTCACATTCCTTTACAGCTTTGGGTAGGGCGTTCCACATTGTTGTGGCATAATTGCGAAACGTGTTTAGTCCCTTGTTTGAGCCGAATCTGGGTTTAACATGATTTGTTGAGCTTCCTCTGGTGTAGTGGTTGTGGTATTCACTGACCTTTGGGAAGTATTTTGACATGTACATGGGCACCCCGGTCGTATAGTGTATCTTGTAGACCAGGCCCATTGCAAGTTGCTGTACTCTGTCGTCTACTCTAAGCCATCCTAGGTTGGCAAAGTGGGCAGGGGTGAGGTGGGTTCTGGGGTTCCATGACGTCAGCAACAAAATGGCGGCGCCCATGTTGAAAACAGGGATATTATATTATATTTTTCAGACAAATAAGATAGATTTCACATTTGATTATAGAACCCTGTCTTACACAAGGTACACAACAAACAAACTAGGATCACATTGCTCACTGCTTCATTTCCACTTTAAGTTAATAATAATAATGTCATACAATATTACAGACAATAAACAGAACATTAAAAATTCACCACAGGCAATTTAACTATTGTCAAGCTCTGCACTCTTTTCTTGACCCTCCAATCACAAGCTCTGCTTTCCTCAGTCAAGCTACGAGATAGAGATAGATTCATATTCATTAGGTCCACAGTGCACAGAGCGTTGTTCTTCTGCGGTCAGAGGCAGACACAATTTGACATTAAATACGCTGGTCCGCTTTGTCACTAAAAAAATATGCGAAAAGCTGGTGACGCCTTGTTAGTTTGACCAATTGTGCAGCAACGTTACTCAAGTTACACCAACCAGCGTCTAGCCTGATGAAAAGCAAATGAAGAAGAGGAGTTCCACCAAACACAGCGCCTGCCTTATCCCTCTTGTTCACGCAACTCACTCTGGCTGGCTGGTTCCCCACGTGACGACTCAACTGTTCAATGTCAAAGTCTTTTGCAAAGGTAAACAGACTGGATGGGGGGGTATGGAAAGTTGAGATTGTGAACAGAAGAGGATCGCTGTGCTCATTACATTACAGTAGGCTACCTGTGACAACAGAAGAAGAACGCTCTGTGCACGTTACATTACTGTAGGCTACCTGTGACAACAGAAGAGGAGCGCTCTGTGCACGTTACATTACTGTAGGCTACCTGTGACAACAGAAGAGGAGCGCTCTGTGCACGTTACATTACTGTAGGCTACCTGTGACAACAGAAGAAGAACGCTCTGTGCACGTTACATTACTGTAGGCTACCTGTGACAACAGAAGAAGAACGCTCTGTGCACGTTACATTACTGTAGGCTACCTGTGACAACAGAAGAAGAACGCTCTGTGCACGTTACATTACTGTAGGCTACCTGTGACAACAGAAGAAGAACGCTCTGTGCACGTTACATTACTGTAGGCTACCTGTGACAACAGAAGAAGAACGCTCTGTGCACGTTACATTACTGTAGGCTACCTGTGACAACAGAAGAAGAACGCTCTGTGCACGTTACATTACTGTAGGCTACCTGTGACAACAGAAGAGGAGCGCTCTGTGCTCGTTGCATTGTGGACTCTTTGTAAAACCCAGAGGCCGTCTTGGCAGCTTTATGAATGGCCGCCATTAGGGAAGGCAGAGGGGCCAATACAGCACAATAAAATTAACTGTACAAATACAAAATTGGCACAAAGACGTGTCTTCTTCAGATAAAAAGGTTCATACAAACGGGGATACAAATTAGTTGGAAATCTACAGACGGAGGATAGGTTCTTGCATCAGCCGTTGTCGCTTCTTGTCACACGTGTCACTTGCCCAGAGCTTTGTCCAGGTTGGTCTTGATCGCGTCCAGGAAGTCAGCAGTGTTGACGTAATGCTGGTCCAGCTTGCAGCTGCAAAGGGAACAGCAGAGGGTTTATATTGAGCAGGGACGTGCACAGGACTTTAGAGGGGCAGGTGCTCAAAGGCTGAAAAGGGCACTATACCTGTGTGTGTTATAACCGAGCGCGCAAACCCAATTTTTAAAGGCCCTTTTCTAGCGGGGGGCCCCCTTTTTATGCATTTTGGGGGGTTTTGGTGATCAAATATTGAATATTGAACTATAATAATCAGTGCAGGAGCTCACTTATCCTTGAAAGACACTTTTATCACTGACTTAAAAGGCCCATACATCTCCATAAATGTTCAGGGGGGAGGGAATAAGTGCTTACCCTACAGACCCCAAGAAGTGCTGTATATTCTGTATTGTTTAATATAAATGCATTTTTTATTCCAATCCCGATTTGTATTTGAGATTCCCAAATCCCACCGGACTTGACTTCTTCGTGTCCCTCAGTGAGTGTAATACCAGCATTCAACTGTATGCGCCACAGCGGTTTCTATCATCATCATCATCACCACCCACGCTATGCATAAAATATATAGGTCCGTGGAGAGGCACGCTGAGGAGGCCGTGCAAACTGCAATGGAATACGGGGCAACTCTCTCTCTTTACCTAATATTTGGATTCTATCCTGAGATTTTTCAGTTGGAAGGGCAGTCTATATGTGTAACGAGAAAAAGAAAAAAAAAACTTTTTTATGACTCTCAAAAAGGCAGGTGCTCAAGCACCCCTTGGGCTCTATGTGTGCACGTGCCTGATATTGAGCACTCATGAACTGATGGATGTGGAATTAACTTTTGTTGTACTTTACCTTAAGACATACTAGGAGGTTGCTTTAACTCATTGGGAGCCAAACACGTAATATTACGCGTTTCAACGCTTGAGCGCCAAGCATGTAATAATATGTTTTAGATCCTTTGATATTTTTCCTCTGATCCCCATTCGAAACCATCATCCAGATCATTCTAGCCGCCCCTGGCTCATTTGCTTACGTTGGAATTGCAATGCCGATCGAATCTCACCAGGTGGCAGTATCGCCTACCTTTTGAACTCTGATAGAAAGAGATCAGGAGAGACATAGAATGAACTGAACTATCAAGTCTCGCTCTGAGGGGGAGGAGCTCCTGCAAAGCAAAACCTATAGTGTCCCGTAAACACGTGTAATTACATATAAGCGAGTAATCGCGATCGCCGATGGGATCATTGGAATTATTCTTTTTGGATTACCTTCTGACTAAGGTAAGGACCCCCTATGTCTATGTTACCGAACCTGAAACATGTTTCTGTAACGATAACAGTGTCTTTACCGGACATAAACCAAGCGTTTTGTAACGATCGCATTTTCGGGGTAAGACTCATTGCGCACTAGTCAGATTACACGTTGTGCATGTTATTTGAACGTCTGAATATGCAAATCGACTACATTTCATGATCGATGATGTCGACTCGTTGCAGCCCTAGTAACAGTTAATAAATCTCAATACACTATACATTATAGGTGCAGGAAAAACAAGGGGAAATGTATTTTTTGAGATAAAATGATATCTGTATAAAAGACTTCCAATATAAAAAAAATCGATGCCCATCCCTTAAAATTAAAATGGCCAATATCGACTCGGTATATCGGCAAAACAATATGACCACTACTACACCATAAGGGATGCACCACAATGAGCAGTATGATCTGAAAATAAAACATCCATTCATTAACCCTTTGAGTGCCAGCGACGACATATCTCGTTTTATCAGCCCCCCCCCCGGTGAGTGCCGCCGACGACAAATGTCGTTTTATTTTTTTATTAGCGATCTGAATTCATATTTCATCAACCGAGTCTCCCGTTGGTACAGCAACTCCTCCAGGAGCTCAGATGGGAAAAATCGTCTATCCCTGTGTAACTGCAGGTCAGTCGATTAGACTGACCTGGGATCTGTAGATCTGTAGAGGTGGAGTCAACTGGCTCCATTGTGCTGGCGAGACGTCTGATCAAGAGGGATCTGATCGCGAGACGGAAAGCAGCGTGGAATATATATTTACAGCAGCCAATAATCAATCAATAAGCGTGATCGATATTTGGAATGGCGATCAGGAATTGGAATAATCTTTTTGGAGAACATCTGATCTAAGGTAAGTAGTCTATGTTACCAGTCTTGGGGTAATCGGAGCTGTATTCACTGAGATAACAGTGTGTCCCCTATGTGTGTGTGTGGCTGTGTGTGATCTTGAGGAAACGAGAGAATAGATTTCTCAGCTCGCGTCTATAGCGTGCATAAGTACACATACTATCGATAATCTAGCGTTTATTTGAAAACGATTCATAAATAGGCAGACAAATGACAACGTGTCTAGTGTATTCGAGAATATTCCAATAAATGCCGTTTATGGGGGAATGTTAAAAATTTTCAGAACATTTTCGAGAGAACGATAGCTTTTCGAAATGCTATAAAAAGGATATGAACCGATTAAAAAAACAATCCGTTTCGACAATGTTGACTGCAAACAAGTCATTGATAAGCGACGGGCGATAATTTAAATAATTTTGATTAGGCGTTTTTAACGCTAACATTGAAGTGGGTGGTGGCATTCAACGGGGTAAATCAACGTTAATCAAAGGCACTGAAAGTGTTAATGCTAAAAGTGACTTAATACATTTGAATTGAGAAAACTCACTTGGCCAAGCCGTGGATGCAGCCTGCGAGGTCCTTGGTCATCACACCGCTTTCCACAGTCTCAACACACACCTTCTCTAGAGTCTGGGAGAACCTAGCAGGTGACATAGGACAGTCAATAGAATGGACATCCGTTATTCAACTGTTCTAACTGAGCATGTTGGAAAAATGACATTAATAAAAAATAGGCTTTATCATCATTTAATGTTTCAGTTATTTTCAGAGGTTATTCGATAAAAGTATTGTTGTCGGGCCACGGCTTTGGCCTGAGAATGGTTCTTATATACAGTATAAACTACTCCCGCTCATGTGATGTTAGCTAAACAGAAAGTCACATTACTTGATCAGATCAGGGTTTCCATCCAGTTTGCCTCTGTGCTCCAGACCCCGGGTCCAGGCAAAGATGCTGGCGATGGGGTTGGTGCTGGTTGGTCTTCCCTAGAAGGCAGGAGGGGGGGGGGGGGGGCATTAGACAGTAACAAAAACATACCATCAAAGCTATGTACAATAGTGCACTGTCAAGATTTAAATATGCTGCAATGCCAAAATATAATAAAAGGGAATATCTGTAAGAATTGATGTTATTCATGTGGTCTAGGACTTGTTGTCAGTGCCCCCCCCCCCCCATGTTGCCATGTTGGGGGGGTTGTGAATTGGTTGAGAATCACTGGTCTAGGACAGTCCAATCAATCTTTATGAACATAAACAACTCCCCTGAAGCCAGAAACCAGACAACTGAGAAGACGCAACAAGACAACATGCTCTTAGAGAAACCTCTGTAAAATCGGTCACTCAAATTAAATGTAACGGTGCAATATGTTTTTGTTAGGCGCCTACAATCTGTCACCACCTCTGCTCCGACATCATTGGTCAAATCCATTCTAATGGCATCGTGGCTCACCGTCAGTTTGGTGTATGGTAACATGGCAAAGAGACTGGTTAGGTGTAGGTGTAGGCTGGCCCTCCCTTACCCTCTGGTGCTCACGGTAGTGTCTGGTCACCGTGCCGTGGGCAGCCTCCGCCTCAATCGTCTTACCGTCCGGACACACCAGCACTGATGTCATGAGACCAAGGGAACCGAAACCTGAAGACACACACACACACACACTTGAGCATACATACAGTATTGTCAGGGTGCCATGAAGGCGCATAGACCAGTGGACCCCTAAGTCACTACTGTACGTAATAGGTCAGGGACCCCATTTCATAAGATCTTGCCCCAGGGACCCCCATTTGAGAAGATATTAGTTAGATATGATTTAGTCGAGATTCCATAACTGTGTATACTGTAGTTGTGGAGATAACAAGAGGAGAGGGAGTGAAACCTAACAGAATAGCCATTTGTAGACATTCTTTCACTGTGCTGGGGACCCCCTGGAACCCCCACTGTAGAGGATGTACAGTACATCATCATGACATGCAAGAGGACAACACAGACATCGCTGTCCAGTCTCTTGTTCTTTACAGAGAAGGTCAGTTGAGCACAATTTACAATTCACCAGCACTTTAATGAGACTTGAGTATGTACTTTCATCAGAGCCTAATACATAACATTTTTTTTACATTTAGCTGACACTTTTATAAAGCGACTTACAAGTTCTGTACGACAAGTCATCAGGATGGGCACAACTCATCAGCTGAGTAACGATGTTCATCAATTGCCCCCTACTCTAAAAGTATTATTGTTAAAACTACATTCAGAATTAGGAATAAATTCAGACGCCACTTTGGTTTTCAAACTCAATCCCTCTTGGCCCTGATAGCAGCTAACCCTTTATTTCACCCCTCACTGATGGATGGAGCATTCTCCTTATGGGCCTCACTCGGGGTTAACACACTAGGTGACCTGTATATAGATAATGTTTTTGCCTCTTTTCAGCAATTATCAGAGAAATATTCAATCCATAGCCGACATTTCTTTCGGTATCTACAGATTCGTAGCTATGTTTGTAGCATTAACCCTATATTTCCTATCTACTTTTTAACCCTGATGTCTTCCTACAAGATCAAATCAAATGTATTTGTAAAGCCCGAAATCACAAGGTAAGTCAAGAAGAAACACAATAAATCAAGAACAAAAACCACCATAAAATCCAAAATAAATGCAACACTCCCAGCGAAGGAAAGGAAAGACTCACTAAAAACCTAGCAATAGGAAAAAGCACCACAGGCGACATGGAGGAGAGAAACCCTAGAAGGGCCGTTCAAAGGGGGATGCCCCAACTTGGATGTCGGTGATAATATAGTGTTGCTATGGATGATCGATGGGTGGAGAATAAAACAGGCGAATAGTTGGTATGTATGTACACATACGTGTAATAAGTAAGATGGACTTTGATCAGCAACGAAGGTGTTAGATCCACTGAAGTCAGAAGGAACTAGACAGAAATGCTTACACCTGGCTGCCTCCTCGTGGCTGTTGAATACGACCGCATGATCGTAAACAAGGACACAGTGTCATGTAGTCTAAGCACATTTCCTGTGAGCCACCACTAGGGGCAGAGCAGCTAAACATGAGTGAGTTACTGAAGTTACTGAGTGAGTTAGTGACATTGCCAGTCATATGCACTTTGCATCTAAGAACAGCTTTGCTTATATACACAGACTGTATATCTTAGCCGTTTAGCAGTTGCAATTGTCTGGATATATGTTCATTAAGCCTTTTTTTGTAGCTACATAAATTCTCATGCTAAAATAGCCTGTTAGCGTTCTAAGCGCTGGCAGGGCTAGTTGAAAGAGTTCTTGACAGCATGGTAAAGTTGTGTGATGTCACAGCCTGTGATGGTAGATGTCAAACTGCAGAGGTTTGACAATCACGACAAGTTTACTTAGTAGTTTACGGTTTACTGAAACTGCAATTGTACAGTAGTAGCGATAGAAGCCACAGTGACGATGCTAATGAGCTAACATTATGCTAGGAAGCCTGTCTATCAGGTTGACAAACATAGTGAATATGATCTGACGGTATGTTTCACAACACGGTATAGGTTAGCTATCTACACACAAACCTCATTCATCGTGTGAACGTGCCGCCATCTCTAAGTGTCAATCAAAGATAGATTTCCATCATCATGGCAACTGTGCGTATTAGTTTCCTAAGAAGCTATGGTGTGGGTCATGTGTTTCTTGTTTGTTTAGCTCAATTAAGTATCCGCTATTCAACAAAGCAGACTCATCCTACATTGTTTTTATGGAATAGCATCTAAGTTATAATTGAAAATATTAAAAGAAAATTCATTTTTGATACTGTATCACACTTCCCCTCATCCTGCAGTCCAATATGACAACCATCAATTCCATACCTTTCTTGACATTTATCATTATTGAATAATGTCCGATCTCTCACCCTGAGCCAGAATGTCAGACTGCACGTCTCCATCGTAGTTCTTGCAGGCCCAGACGAAAGCTCCGGAAGACTTCAGCACCTGGGCGACCATGTCATCGATCAGGCGGTGCTCGTACCAGATCTTTAGCCGGTCATACTCTGGCTTGTAGTGCCTGGGGAAGTTAAGCGTACAATGAATGTGTCAATGTCAACTTTGTGGTGAACAGACAGCTATATAGCACAGTGTAACAAACAAGTATGTCTTTTGCAGGGCTGTCCTGCTCACTATAGCACTTAGGGCCCCGCCTTCCTTAATAGGGCCCAAGAATTATTTTGAAAGATGAGACCAAGTAAAATCTCTGCAGAATTAGTAGTGGAATTATTAACTAAGGCCCTCTTAGTTATGTAATTGGTTGTAGGGAGGACAGTCAGCCAATCAGAGCGCCCCTCCAAACATCAATCACCATGTCAAATATAATTTTAACCGAACGGCAACATTTCTAAATGGCTCTGTTTCGGATATCTCATTTAAGCAGAGATGCACCTGTAGAGCATTATCTCCTGTCCTGTGGTGTTGCATGTAATTCTTATATATTTGTAATCAAACAATCACCACTGCGTATTAGACAAACATTGGTATTAACCCACATAGACCAATTTTCTTCATTTTTAGGGGGACAGGGAGAGATACCAGGAGATAGTAGATGCCACATAGAAGTGGTCTACATCATCTGGAGGCTGCGAACCTGAAGATTCATGTGTGTCAAGTACTTCTAGTCATAAATCTGTAATAGACATTGTGTTTTGGTTAAGCTCTTTTTTTAAGTAGTCTCTTTCTGCGTTCAGAGTTCCCTTACTTCTCAAAGACGTCCTGGAAGATGTCCTTGAAGCGCCCGTCGTAGGCCTTGAGGATGGTGTTCTTGGTGCTCATGTACAGAGGCCACTTCTTCTGGATGGCATACTGGAAGCAGCTGTGAGCAAACCCAGTGATGGACTGTTGAAAAAACATAAAAGAGCACATTCTGATTTGCGGATTTGATGTTGTGAACAAGCAATTGTGTTGTAATTTTAGGCACAATCAGTGATTGCAGTTTGGCACCCTCTATTGAAACACTATCACCCACACTATTGGTAATCTATTGGATTGGAGGTTATTGATTTTTGGTGTCAATTTGAAATTCAGTTTTTGAGCCTTTGATACAAGGACTGACTTACTTTGATAAAAGGAATTTGTGTGTGACAGCAGAACATGAATTGTATATGACTTTCGAGGCTATAAACGCTGTAAATGCTAGTGTATAAAAACACAATAGTATTTTGAGTTATGATGGGCTAAGAAGAACGTTTTTAAAAGCTTGTTCTCCCATCTCCGAGTCAAACTCCACAAGGTAATTTGTGAATAATACCCAATGTTTGGATGGTCAAATAAAGCCTGCATTGTGACGTTCAAACTCAAGTAAATAAATACAATCCCAGTGCCTGGCTCTCACCTCGTCAGTATTGTACATGCCCATCCCGCAGCCGCCAGAGGGGAAGTCGTACACCTCCCACTCCTTGCCCTGGCTTCCATCGGTGGGGGAAAACACCATCTTGAATTTGCCGGGTTGGTCAATGACAAAGTCTGTTGCCCGGTACTGTGAGGTGAAGGAGGACACATTTACATGTTACACATCTAGCTAGGGTTGGGTACCGTTCACATTTGAACCGATACTGGTACCTAGTACCAGTTCCTGGAATTCGCTATCGATACTTAACTCTCTCTGTAATAACGAAAACATTCAACTTCAACATTGTTATTTATTTAGAACATTTTGTTATTTATTGTAACACACCACACAAAAAGAAATCACATTATCATGTATTGTGTTTGTAAATGTTTGAATATCAACATTCCGTTCCCCGTACCTGGCTAACTGAGTTAGCCGGATAATTTCCAGCATAGCCTGACTTAAGCCGGACCTTTCTGTTCCCCGACGCTCGATTGTCTAAATCACCATGACAACAGATCAAAAAGTTTGAGCCTGGTCGAGAGCAGGGTTAAATTCAGTTAGCTGGATGAACCATGGCCACGCCCCCGCAAAGAAATGCCAGCTCGCTTCCTGAAATGATTCTCACAGTCTAGATCTGCATTATACCATTCTGAATTATGTTTCTGTGCTTCGTTTTCCTAGAGGGGGCTTTTGAAATGTATAATAATAGAACTAAATGCTGATAATAAATCATATTCAGCCTATAGATTTACTTTGTCCTAAATAAAATAATGCACGTCATATACGGCGCTCGGAGTGCGATACACGCTGCATGTGGTTATTTTAATAATTGCAAATGTGAATCCCGCGGGGATATTTTTAATGAATGAAACCGGCCGTTTGGCTCTGATTAGTTTCATATATTCTCCGCTGTTGATGGATACACAATGGATATATCCCGTCTGGCACAGTGGTGCAACGGCCAGTGTTCGCTCCTGGCAAG
Organism: Notolepis coatsorum; assembly: GCF_963971535.1. Taxonomy (NCBI): domain Eukaryota; kingdom Metazoa; phylum Chordata; class Actinopteri; order Aulopiformes; family Paralepididae; genus Notolepis; species Notolepis coatsorum. Next base: position 72,371,465 of record NC_140166.1, on the reverse strand, counting down.
CGGGCGACCCGAGTTCGAGACCCCGCGTTTCCAATATAATTTTTTTGGAATATAATATTAATGATTATACGCAAAAGTAGCCTAGTTTTAAGTTAAAATATTATAAATCTACATGCATTGAGGATGTCATTCTTTATATAGCTCTCAACGTGCACCAAATTGAATTATTCCTACATTGCAAAAAGAAGAAAAAGACTAGAAGAAGTGGGATTCGAACGCGGGTCGTCTGCGTGAAAGTCAAAACAACCAACCGTCACACCACAGTGCAGATAAGTAAAACATCCACCATACATCAATCAATGGGTAAGAGAGCCGTATCCTTATTCTGAAACAGTTGAACTAATTATTTTCGCTAGCAAGATCTCATTTGATTATCCATTCCATAAACCTACTGCCAGCAGGCAAGTTTAAAGAAATATAATCTGATTGATTGGGGTAATGAGGGACTTAAAATTAGCCTATAGATTATGCATTTAACTTGTCGGCGAGGCTATTGAGCCGTACTGCAATCTGTTAATAAAGTTTTAAATCAATTAATCAATCAATGCCGTTAGAAAATCAGGATTTCTGCTATCGATACTTGCTGGCTTTTCAACTGAAGCGGCCGCGCGCACTTATCCTGGGTCTCAAGTCTGGTTCGAGTTAACGAGACTGAATCCACCTTCGAGGAACAGGAAAATCCCGGCTTCAAACATCGGGTTAATTGAATCTGGATAATGGGACTCTTGATCGACTTAGTTGAACCAGATACGGGGAATAGGGCCCTGGCCATCCTCAGTAAATATTATCAAACTCCTCTGACCTTGTCTGGACGTTCGAAAGACCCAAGAGACGGGACAGTAATATATATATGTATATATATATAGAGCATGGATCAATTCTAGGGATGTCCGATATTATCGGCTGATATCTGCATTAAAATGTGATATCGGAAGATATCGGTATCGGGTTTTCATTTTAATTTTTTTTTAACATTTCTATAACCTTTATTTACCCAGGCAAGCAAGTAAGAACAAATTTTGATTTTATTTATTGTCAAAAGTATGCATAATGTTGTGTTAATTCCACAACAAGAGATATGTAACGTTAATTACCTGAAATTATTCAATTTTGGGGGGGGGGGGGGGGGGAACCCTGCATATATCGGTATCGGTTGATATCGGTATCGGAAATTAAGAGTTGGACAATATCGGTATATCGGTATCGGTAAAAAAGCCAATATCGAGCATCCCTAATCAATTCTAACAAGTTTTTGGGAATTTCATGCACATCCCACATCTATTGTCAGCATGACAGTAGAAGCATATTCAGCAGCATCTATACCTGATCACCAAAGGCATGTCTGCCAATGGTTATGGGCTGCGTCCAACCAGGGACAAGACGGGGAATGTTCTTGCAGATGATTGGCTCACGGAACACTGTCCCACCCAGGATGTTCCTGATGGTGCCGTTGGGACTCCTCCACATCTTCTTCAGCTTAAACTCTGGAGGACATTATTGCGTTTATTATACTATATTATTATTTCTCCAGACCTCTCTTAGCAAAGCCTGTGGTGTGGCCAGCAATAGCAACCCATAGCAATAGCATAGAGGTCGCTGTTTGACAGCATTTAAAATACCTTTAAAATAATAATAATAATAAACATTTTCTTCATTTCAGTTTTGTTAAGAAATATTGAATAGCGATTGAATAGCGAAGCCAGTATCATGTATGGAATAGAGTTCTGAGTGTATCGTTGGCAGTTGAGGTCAAATAAGTCAACTATACCTTCCACTCTGTCCTCGTCGGGGGTGATGGTGGCACACTTGACGGCCACGTTGTATTTCAAGGTGGCATGGGCGGAGTCGATGGTGACCTGGTCGTCCGTCTGGTCTCGGTAGGGCAGGCCCAGGTCGTAGTACTTCAGCTCCACGTCCACGTTGGTCAGGATAAGCTGTTACAACGGGTCACATTGATTTGTGTTTATTGAGTTTATGTGCATTATGTATAAGGATTGTTGTACACAATGTAATGCTTGAGTATGTTCATAGTTTATCATTATATTGTATAGTATTTTATGTTTCTCTTTTATTACTTGTGTGATTTTATACTTGCTTCCACTCTACTGCACCTTAAGTTTGAGTCCCACATCTCGTTGTATGCAAATATAATGACAATAAAGTACAATCTAATCTAATCTCATTTAAGTAATGTTATGCTACCGTATGTTGTTATGTTATGTTGGGTGGGGTTATGTTGTGTTATGTTATGTGTAATTCTATCTTACGTTTCTTAAGGTGTTGCATGGCGTCTGAACTATAATACACATATAAATCATTTTAATGCAAACACCATGAATTTATTAGTTGAGCTTTTGGTACAAGACCTTATTCAGAACATGTGGAGTGAATGAAATTAATGAAAATCCAAATACACTCCAGAGTGGAGGTGTTTCATGGTTTCATGTCATGACTTGTTTGATATTCCCATTTGTAGCCTATGCAAGTATATTTGGATCGCGTCATTCCATGGGCCGAAAGCGCAACTAATAAATGTATGTTGTTTGCATTATACGGTGTTGCACGGAGTCTCTACTGTAATACGTTCATATGTTTTCTCCTTTTGCACCCGTTCTACAAATCTTTGGTGTGGGGATTTCCTTTTTTGTTACTAACCATGGCCATGGTAAATAAGATCTGCATTTATTTGAGTATTATAGATATGCATGTTACTATATACAGTATGTGAAACAACAAATGATAAATCTATCTGCTTCATAATAAGTACCTCAGGGGGCTCTCCATTTTCCCTGACCCAAGGCTAAAACAGGCAAGCACTCTTGTCATGAGGGGACCCACACAGCACGTTCCCATGACCCACTTTGGGTCCGAAGCCATACTTTAAGAAGTATCGGAGTACCTTCTCTTTGATGAACTCCCAGATGATGCGGGTCATCTCATCTCCATCCATCTCCACCACAGGATTGGCCACCTTGATACGTCTGGTAGCATCTGCAGCAAGGTAAATCATGAAGTCAATTGTTATCCCCGAAGACGACAGTGTCAGGGATATCATGGCCACAGACTTTGGGTAGGAATGTGATAACTCCAATAGCTTTCATTCAAACCTTTTTAAATTTGCAGTGCACATTCATGAGAAATAACCTTTTTTCGTCTCACACCATAAGGCCAAACTCTTGATCCCTCTATTGTAGGCTACAGTCCTGATGTACACTTCACAATAAGGAACTATGAAGCCCACCATATTTAGCTTTAATAACTTTGAGTATGGAATAAAGTCTTCATCATCATCATCATCATCATCAATGTACCAATACTGGAATATGATATCAGTATACCAATACCAGGCTAATGCAGGGTTGGGGTCAGGGGTTATCTATGAATTAACTCAATACTGGAATCTGATCCCAAGAGCCATGTGGAGAACAATTTATGTTTTTCCATCAAGGAAAAATGGTATCACTGCATCCCTATTTTTAAACAATGGTTATTATTACTGAATGTATGGTGTTATCCAGTGGTCAACATGTTCATATTTAATGTTATGGTGGGGAGGTGGTTTCAGATATAGCCTACCTCATTTCTACAGGTAATACGGGGGGGGCATTTGTTCTACCAACATCACCCCTCAAATAGACCCCTGGTGTAAAAAAGAATAGTGCTGTCAGGCGATTAAAAAAATTAATCAAATTAATTACAGGATTTGTAATTCATTAATCTAATAAATTGCATTTTAATCGCATAACACTTTTTTTACTACGATCTTGTCAGTCAAGCATCTGACTTCTGGATTTACTTTTTTATTTATTTTTATTTAATTTCCCCCCCCCCCCCGTTTTTCTCCCATCCCAATGTCGTTATGCCAATTCCCAATCCCCTTCCTGGTCGTTGCGCACTCTACCCCCTACCGTCGGTCCGGGAGGGCGGAGACTATCACATGCTTCCTCCGACACATGTGTACCCAGCCCATCGCTTCTTTTCACCTGGCAGCGCGGACTCTCACACTCTCACTGGGAGAGTGTAATGTGTGGAAGGTCACACTACCTCTCCTAGATCCTTCCCTTGTGTGCAGGCGCCCCGACCGAACTGTAGGAGTCGCTGTTTACAACGACCCGGACCCACCCTCGCCGGGTTTCCCACCCGCTAACACTGCCAATTGTGTTAGTATGGACGGTCGGCCAACCCGGAAGCACCACAGCTGGATTCGATCCCACTGTCTCTGTGGTGGTAGACAGACGCTTAGTCCGCTGCGCTACCCGGCCGCCCTGGATTTACTTTTTTTATTTCTCTTATTTTTCAGGATTATCTCCCACAAACCTGAACGTTATTGCCATAAAACAGAACACAGTTAGTTGATCTACCTTTCTGTGAACGTCTAGCAAAAAGCGGCGTTGCAATCTGATGAAAAATGGTGGAGAAATCTACATTATAAGAAAGTGTACTTACAGTAGATTTCATTCACGGTTCGTGAATCACGCCTGGTGATACTAAATCCAGATTGAACTCTGCCATTGGAAAGGGGAGATTTGGCCCGATTCATAGATGTGCGACTCAGCCATAATAAGGTAATTTATAGGCCTGATATTCTATATTCTATAATCATATTTCAAATTGCATGTGTCCGGATGGCAGAATTCAGTACTGTATCTACAAAACCTTCTGTTTAATCATCTTCCCTTTATTCATTTGCTTAGATTTTTCAGGTCTGGTCAATTTTAGCATGGTGTTATTCACAGTCAAAGATAAAAAAAAAAATAAACAAATATTTAAAATAATATAACAAATGTAAAAAACTTATTTGGTTCATTACAATTTACTCAAGCCTAGTAACAGACACAGTATTTCTGACACTGGGAATACATTCCCTGAGATCCATAGATGTCCCTAGAATCAGATACCAAGAACATGCAAATGGACCATTTTAAAAAGAAGTCTGTAAATGTTTATTCTACGTTCTTATGGAATGAATGAGATAAAAAAAATTATAATAATAATACTTTTTTTTTTATTAATTTTGTGTTAATTTTCATAACACTGTAATTTGCTAGTTAATTAATTAATTTAACGCGATAAACTGACAGCCCTAAAAAAAACACTAACCTTCTTACTGTCCTATACTACCATTAACCACCGTTAATTATGCACAGCCCACTACCTACATACAGTATGTTACATTTTGGCCCTTGGCCATCCATGTCAAAAGGTTTTCCCATTTCCATTTAGGTGTGCCCAAACTGCCCATGCCCATGCCAGGGTCCTGGTATCATGTATGCTGGCTCACGGGAATAGCTTGGACTTAATGGAACCATAATTAATGTTAATAGTTACACCTGTGTTGACCCTAGGTTTGATCCCACAGGTTCAATCCCCTGATAAAGCTAAGTTGGTTAGAGGGTTATGTGAAAACACATTGTAATAATGGTGACAGGATCTAAATCTAAATTGATCTCTAAAATCAATAATGCCCATATAGTGGGGCGGTTAAGCAAACTAATTGTGCATTTTATGAAAGAAGCATGAAACTTTCAGCATATCATCTACATACCACACGGTTTGATTTCAGACGTGGAAAACACTTTCAGACTGACCTCTGGTGACCTTGAGGGGTCATTGACCTCAGCATTGCATTTTTCCACTTTTCGTCCCATTATTCTCCTTTATAATAATATATATGTTTGTTAAAATGGCAGTTCTGTTCTAATAAAGACATTATAGCTCAGCCATGGCCTTGTGTCCATGTGTCAGTTTGTTGCATGATTTTACTGCAGTAGACCAGCAGAGGGCAGTAGCCTGAAAAGAGTGCACATGAGAGAAGAGATTTTGATCATGTTCTTATTGATCAAATACTATTTCTAGCTGTTGATGATGAATGAAATGTTGATGATGATGAATAAAATGAAATGAAATACAGTTAGCTATCTAGCTAGCAACTAGCTAGCTAGCTAGCCATTGTGTAATGTTAGCCAATCCACCTCCAACCTCTTCACCATTAATTCCTCCAAAGAGGGTGTTAATGAAATTTTTCTCACTAAATATGTACAAAAATAAATACGTAAAATAATACCAATATATAATTACATCTACAATATGGTATGTTAATGTTCACTACAGGATTTTTGTATGTGTCAGCTAGCTACTGGCAAGGCAGCCTACGACACTCTTCAGCAATTTGATGCAACACTGTGCCTGCATCATGTCAAAACGCCATATCCTGATTGATCCAGCCCAGCCTTCTACATCTAAGAAGCTGGATTGCCCCACTAACTGGGAACTCTGTGCTCTCTGCCAAGTGGAAACAAGGGAAGCTTTGCAATGCCCTGCCCGCTCAAGCAAGCCACCACTAGGCAGTGGTTATGTGTCATTGGCCAGGCATCTTCTTGAATTTCAAGAATTTGGACAGATACCCGCTGAGCTGGACCTAAACAGGCCCACCAAGTTACTGCTGCTAGCCTGTACAAGCTACTGCCCCTGGCCTACAATCAGCACTGCATACCTGAAGCGGCCCCTGCAACATTTGAAGAATGGTGCCTACAGTGAGTCAGGGAAAGTGCGCATTTCGACTACTGGTTGAAAACCTTATCACTTGAGGTCCTCATGCTCATATACGTCAGATCACTGCGGGAGGGCAACTTTCAGCTCTATGTGGAAACCCTCACACAGCTACTACCCTGGATGTTTGCTCTGGACCACACTCACTACTCCAGGTGGCTATCAGTGCATGTCCGTGACATGATGGTCCTCTCTGATAAACATCCAGCCATTGGGGCGGCTAAGTGGCGCAGTGGGTAAGGCGCTCGCCACTAACGCAGGGGATGCTGGGTTCGAGCCCAGCTCTCGACGTTGCTACCAGCTTGGCTGGTCGTTCATACTAACACAATTGGCAGTGTTAAGGGTGGGAAATCTGGTGGGTGGGGATCGGACGTTGTGGACAGCGACTCCTACAGGTCGGTTGGTGCGCCTGTACAGCAGAATCAGGAAGCAACGGGGGCAACGGGGGCAGCGTGAGCCTCCCACGCGTTACTCCTCACCACTGAGAGATCGCGCTGTACAGGTGAAAAGATGCGACGGCTGCCTCCTCGTGTACCGGAGGGGACACGTGATACAAGGCTTCGTCCACATTGCAGCCGACCAGTGGGAGGCATGGTCTAGCAACGTTCGAGACAGGGGAGGGGAGAATTGAAGGGGGAATTGGCGAGGCGAAATTGGGATGGGAGAAAAAATAGAAAAGGGAGGAGAAAAAGTGGATAAAAAAAAAAAACATCCAGCCATCCTGGAGGAGTTCCGTGTTGGAAAGTTTGTTGTGCATAAAACAAGTCACAAATTCTCTGATATTGCAATTGACCACTGCCACAAACAGAACAACGCACTCATCAAAGGATCTGGTGGAGAAGTTGGCCTGACAGAGAATCCTGGGGCACTGCATCGCTGGATGGTGGCAGGTCCAGAAATTGCCAGAATGACTACAGATTTCGAGAATGAAAGTGAAAATCGAGCAGCAGCCAGCAGTGCAAGAAACCTTCATAAAACATGTTAGGTCCCTCACAGCAGTGATCGAAGAGATGGGGAACCCATTTCTTGAAGAGAGTCAGGATCTCCTGGTGCTTGACTCTAAAGACATCATGAGTTCATCAGTTGCAGACACAGTAAGGAAAGTGGAGTCCCTTGGTGCAAGACCTTTGTGGAAGAACGCCTGGAGCAGCAAACAAAGCCACTCTCCAACCCATTCTGTCCCCACTTCTTCTCTCCAACTCTGTGACTCCGCCTCTCACTCCGCTCTAATCACAGACGTCATCTACCCAGCCTCTTCTTGGTCTTCCACTTCCTCTCTTTCCATCCACCTTCCCCATCACCACCTTCTTGAACATCTCCCCGCTGGATCCTCTCAGAACATGCCCGCACAACTCCATCTTTCTCTTTTTCTTTTTTTTTAAAACTTTTACCAGTCAGCTGGTTCTTTTAGCGTTTATCGCTTTTTCTGGTCAAGCATGACCGACAGAAACAGGTTGAATGGGGTATAGATCGGGGGAAAGACACTCTGAGAAAATACGGCGAGTCCGGGAGTCGAACTCGTGTACCCCAGATCCGTGACGCGCACGGTTGTCCCTGACGCCGAAATAGCGTCCGAGGTACGCGGTGAGCTACTGGAGCTCCCCATCTTTCTCTTTTTCAACCTCTCCAGCAGCTGTCCTCCTTGCAATCTGTTATCCTTCCATGTTATCTTCAGCATCTTCCTCAGCGTCCACACAGGACAAGCGAAACCACAGAGGTCAATTAAGCTAGAAAACAGCTCTTCACTCAGAAATCCAGCGCTCTGGAGAACATGCCCCCAACGAAGGATGCGCTAGAGCAGGGGTCAGCAACCTTTTTGACATGGAGTGCCTGTTTGAAATATAGTTGTAACTAGTGTGCCTCAACAATATTCCATGCATCGTAATTTTTTTTTCTCATAATCAGGTATTTTTAATGATAATTTTTACATTATTACATCATTATTGTTATTGTTATTATTAACAATATTATTATGATGGTTGTATCAACCCTAAATCTGAGTTGGGGGGGGGGGGGAATGCAATGCAGACAAACAGCTGCATACAGTGCGACCATTTCACTCACATTTGCCCATTCATTTTTGGACACATCACACACCATCGGTGTGTGTACTGTACGTGTGCTGTCATAGCTCCACCTACAGGCCTAATGAAGAACACCAGGAGAACACCAGGATGTGAATGGAGGGTGAATGTGAGGTATATCGTGTAAATAAGTTTTGATTGATCGCAAGACTACACTGTAAAAAAAAGATTATTAGTTACCAGAACTTAAAAATATTGAGTTCAGTTACTGTGCATTAAGGTTTTCAGTTTTCAATCCATAATAAGTTAACAGAAAAATAAGTACACAACCACATTATTTCGACCTAATAAAACTATGTTTATTGTCATTGTTTTAAGAACACAAGTTGACTTGGTAATACTCACATTTTGAGTAAAAAAATGGCTTTTAACATGTGCAATGTTCAATGAAATAGAAAAATAAATAATACAATTTGTTGATTAATCCCACTGGTCACAATGGTGACCGTAATAATGTTTTTGTTATAAGGCTCTGCAAATGTTACTGAATGATGTAGCAATGTATTTCCAGCTAAATTGAAATAATAAACAAATAAAGGGTCTCAATTAAATATGTGGAAGTAAAAAGAACCTGTGGGAGGATTTCAACAAGATAAATGCGACAACAGTGCAAAATAGTTCACTATAATATTTCAAAAAAAAAAAAAAAATTAAAAAAAAAATTAAATAATTTTTTTTTTTTTTTTTTTTTTTTTTTAGTGCTGCCCCCTGTGCCTATGCAAATGCCCCCGCGTGCCTATGCAGGCACGCGTGCCTAGGGTTGCCTACCCCTGCGCTAGAGCAACACATGAAGCGTGCCATCTATCAGGCCAATGTTTGGAGCAACGCCTTGGAACCTGACCCTCAGCTGCCAAGCCCTGCTGATTGGGGCTGGGTGAAAGAAGAAATGGGATGGCAGCCACTGTGGTCCACCCTTCCAGAAGCATCACAGAGCTGCTATGAACTGATCCATTGTGGTTGCAAGAAAGGGTGTACAACATGCTGCAAGTGCAAAAAGGCTGCCCTCAAGTGTACTGCCCTTTGCTCATGCTCAGGAGACTGTTGGGCCTCACTAATAATGTCATTGTAGGGCAGGTACTACTTACTACAACTAGGGTAGGTTAAAAGATGTCAACTGTTCAATCAAATTTAACACGCATATTGTTGAAAGTCCTTTTTTGAGTCTTTGTGTTTGTGTGAGGTGTGTTTGTATGACATGAAACCCAATTGCCATATCCTATACAGCTGCTTTTATCTATTAAAGCACTTTTATGATGACCAGTGGGTTCCACAACTCTTCTTTTTGATATAATACCTTTGTGCCTGGAAAAAAAAGTTTAAAATAACATGTTTTTGAGAGCCGAAAATGTGTACAGCCTCTGACAAGTTCCAGAGGTCAATTCAGAAGTGTTTCCACGTCTGAAAACAAACGTCATGGTAGAAACACTGTATAAAGTTTCATGCTTCTTTCATAAAATGCACAATACCTTCCATATATGAGCTTATCTGCCCCAATAATGTCTCAAAACCACATTGAACTGAACAAGCTGACACCTTTCCATAGATTACATGTTCATAAATCCCTTTTCAAAATGAATACAGTATAGGCCTTGTAATTAAGTATTTATTACGATTGCCACGTCCATATTAAGCCAGACATCGTAAACAACACCTCGGCCCAACTGCTTGTCGACAGTCTGTCCTCGGGATTATAGTTCAACTGTCCTGGATAAGAGCCAGACCTGTCCAACCCATGCTGCCCTTTCGGGAATGACTGGCATGATCGAGAGACTGAATGATATCAAGATAGTGTTCTTATTTTCACGGTATAAGGATATTTAATTATCCGTATTTTTTATTTTTTTTTCAGTGCAAATTACAGATTTTCTTTTTATTAGCAATATATCTATTATATAAATGGCGGTATATAGTTAAAATCCACACCTTTGCATGGATCCATGATGGTATACTTTATCTCAATATGTATATACCTTGCAGCGATAACATCATCTTTGGAATGATTGATACACACAGCCAAACTTCAAAGGCTTTTATACAAAAACGACCAACATATGGGCAAATAAATACCCAAGCAAAGAACAGCATCATTAGACCATATAATTCACTATAGTTTACCCAATTTTAAAAACCGAATTTATATTTCTCACATCATATTGCCCACCATAGTGTTGCTCATCATCATCACAGACGCAACTTTTGTTTTTAAAACAAGGAATCTTCAGAAAATCGATGGAATAGTTATAGTACTTAAGTTCAGCCTGTGTCAGTGTATTGAGAAGCCGAGCGCTCACTGTACAGCCGGTACAGCCAGGTACTGTAACTGTAGTCCCTGTGTCCCGTGATCCCGTTTCGATTCACTGTAGTAGCCTACCGTTACGTCGTCAGCCACTCTCCCGTTCATACATCATACAGTCATCAAACACCTGCAGTCACACTGTTGTTGCTGTTGTTGTTACATTGTCGGTAGGTACATCATTTAGTATTCACTGAACATTTTAGTATTTCGAACCTCCAAATTGCATAACCATGTGACTCGATTAGAACAAATACACGCCGTTGAATCGTAAATATATGACGGCGGTAAAAAAAGACATTACTAGGATGATTTTTTATTCGACGACTTACAGTTTCTCTGTTGAACTTGCGAGCTGCGGTGATGACAGCAGACGGCGGCCGGCGCGACAGCAGCGCCCCTGGAGATGGAAGACGTGAGAGCCCTCAAGTAACCTGCCATGATGTTGACGGTGGTGGTGGGCTTCAGTACAGCGTGTCCACGGGAACGAGGCTACAGGGAGCGCTTATTTATGAATGAATGGCAGATGAGATAATAACGCCCACGTCAGTGTCGAAATAAACGGAAACTGAGCACGACCAATCAGAGTGAAGTGCGCTCATAATAATAATAATAAGTGCCGTTTGTGAGGGGACAGAGGGCACAACAATACAACAGGCCCCTGGCTGAAAGTTAATACAAAGGGACCCTAATTGGGATTATTGTTGTGGCAACAATGATCAAAGGACAGAACGTGGAAAAAGTCAACGCCCAACAGTTATTCACATACTGCCTGATTGGTAAGCTTTGGCTTTTACAACAATAATAAGGCTTGATTGATTGAATCAAGGCCCACTAAACACATTGTTGTAGGTCTAATCTGGATGGTAAACCCGCTAAATTCAGTATACCCACCTTTTTCATTTGTGAAATAGTTTACCCGCCTTCTTAACAACTTAAAACAGCTGACACTCAACAAACTAAACTGTGGGGGAGCAGTGCTCAGCTCTCCAGAGACTATGACCAGAGGACATGCAAAGAAAGCAGATAAAATCACAAGAGGGACTCAACTCATAACCCCATCACCTGCTTTCAGATTCTGCCCTCTGGTAGGATATTCTGCTCCTATATTCAAAACAAACAGAGGCAGGACCAGTTTCATCCCCTCTGCTTTTAGGCTCCTTAACAAATAGAACCCCCTTGCTCCTCAGCCTGGAAGAACTGGACCATGGTTTGCACATTCCCAAAATGAGTAGAGGGCATGTTATTTCATTTTTTTAAATATTTTATTTTAGAAGTGCACCTCCTGATTTTTTTGTACTGTGTTTTACTGTGGCCTTTCGTTTTACAGTGGTGTTGACTTAATTTATTGTCTATCTATTGATATCTATCTATCTATCTATCTATCTATCTATCTATCTATCTATCTATCTATCTATCTATCTATCTATCTATCTATCTATCTATCTATCTATCTATCTATCTATCTATCTATCTATCTATCTATCTATCTATCTATCTATCTATCTATCTATCTATCTATCTATCTATCTATCTATCTATCTATCTATCTATCTATCTATCTATCTATCTATCTATCTATCTATCTATCTATCTATCTATCTACCTGTATCTATCTATCTATCTCTCTCTCTATATATATATCTTCACTCAAGTAGTGTACTTAGGAAGAGTTTTGAGGTACTTGTACGCATTTGCCAACCAGTTTTGATACAACCTTGTTCCAATAACCATACCGTCCGCATGGTCATGCGTTTCAAAAGATTAGCAGCCATGAGCTGCAGTAACAGGCTGATGGATTACTGTAACACAGTAAATCACGTTTTGATAGAGATGTACACCTCCATAATGTCAGCATGGTCTGGTAATCACAGTGCATGGTAACCACTCAGTACTCCCAATAACAAACACGTAAGACAAACTGATTTGAAGACAAGTAATAGTATATAATAGTATATAGATAAGGTAAAACACAGCCAGACCATTGTGTTACAATACAAATTCTTCACAAATGTATCTTTCTAGTCTACTGCAGACTTCCCTGACCTATAATAGACTTCCTCCCCCCCAAATGTATATTGTTCTCTTTTATAAACTCTGTCTGTAAATAAACAGTCCTAAATGTTATGAATTGAAAATGGGGGACCCTGATGTAAACAAGACGAAAGTCTTTCTCTGGTCTGCATCCCCTTAACAATTGTGTGTATTGAGCCGTACTGTATTGTACCCATTCTGCAATCTGTTAATAAAATGTTCAATCAATCAATCAATAAATGATCAACTGTCTCTATAAAACGTGTCTTTCAATGGAATGTGAAACGTTTCCCATAGATCAATGGAGGCATAGGCAACATTGTGAATACATTTGGCCAGCAAGAACCATATTACAGTATGGAAAAAACATTCAACATTTAAACTGATGCACTGTGGATATAAAATAATAATAGAATCACGTCATCACTCTATGGCAGTATTTACATCTCTTTTCACATTCCTTCCAAAATACTTTTCAATGCTGAAAAGTCAAAGACGCTTTGTAATGTTTTTCGATAGCCCAAAATATGAATACAATGGAAATAGAGTATGATGTGCTGACATTTGGTTGTACTTCTGTAAGGCATTCAGTGCAACAAACTGTACAAAATAAACAATATAAATTAATTGTACATCATGGTGGAACTTCATGAACATTCATTCATTCATTCATCCATTCATTCATTCAGAGTCACAAACCGATGCAAAGTCAATGGGGTCAAGTTTCCATCTGTACAAGCAGACTGAAGCTCTGTAATTAATGTATGTGGAGTAACTTTCAGTGAGCTTCAGTCTGCTTGTACAGACCATAGGTATAGTCTTATAGGGATGCTAGGGACATATCCCGACCAAAGCCACAGTAACTAATTGTCCCTACCAAATAAATGCAGAATGAAAACTAGATTTCATGATGGTTTTTTTGTTCTTGATTTATTGTGATGTTTCTTCTTGACCTGTTAAAGAAGATTTGTCAAGCCCATGGGGACATTAACGTGTGATTGCAGGCTTTAGAAATACATTTGATTTGATTTAGTTTTAGTATTATAATTCACAACATTGTGGTCTTGCTAAACAAAGCCTTTTATCTGGTGTTCAACAGCAGGCCTTGCTCACACCTCACCTTCCCTCCCTGCTAAACCAGGTGTGTTATTTTTACGCAGATGTAGACTAATTATGTAGGCTGCCCATAAGATGTTGTTATTCTCCGACAATAAAGTTTTATCTAATCTAATATCTGTGTGATCTGAAAACAAAATCAGCTTTATAGAGCAGAAAACGTTTATGCATGATACTTATTATGGGTGTCGGAAACACACACACACACACACACACACACACACACACACACACACACACACACACACACACACACACACACACACACACACACACACACACACACACACACACACACACACACACGCACACACACAAAAATGCATCTGTCCTACAAATGCAAATTGGCCCAAGATTTTGTTTCTAAAGTCAGTCAAAAAGTACTCATAAGGATGATAAATAGCCTAACTATGATATTCGTGGGCTGTTTAGCATATAGCAGAGAAATGAGGAACAGATACCGCTCCGGTTCCAATGACATACGTTATCATATCTGATCCTTAAACTGACACAACCATCATGTCCACCGTCAAAAGATACATGTAGTCATTCATTTTCTTCTTGATTTGGTGTGAAAATATTCTAAATAATTTTTGGAACAGTGTGTCTAGAGAACAAAAGCATCGCAATGAACGTTTTTATTCAACATCTCCGTTACAACTGTATTTCTATTCTTGCTTAACCATCTCACATCTCATAAGCACACCAAACTTGTTGCAAATCTCACATCCTAATGTGTCAGTGACCATATAGAAAAGTCATAGACACACTTGTAGGCTAGTTTAATCTATTTTTTCTTTTGGAAATGTTTTTTAGACCCAATTTACTATCAATTCGTATGCAGCACGTTCACTTGTAAACCAAATGCATCCCTTCAGGAAGTGACTTTACAGTATTCACACTTGAATTTGTGCAAAATAGATTTGAGTGTTTAAATGTCCCTACCACCATAGCTCAAATCAAACCTATGCCCCAGATACAGACTAATAATGCTCCACTGGGTATCATTGTTATAATCTAACAGTAGTGGGTGATAGGAGAGTTGTATTGCTGTACTGACCTCTTCTGTCAGGTCACTGTGACTGCTACCCTCCCCCTCCTCACTGCCATGTTGCACACGTTCATAACCCTGAGGGGAAGGACTCCAACACAATGGACTGGTACATTATAATCAGAGAGCACACACATTTAGAGATATACACACCTACTGTAAAACTTCAATTAACAGCCCCGGCTTTTATTTGCTTCAATCATTGAACACAACCGGCTTATATTTGGGACAAGCATCTATATGGGACAGGCCTTTAATTCCTTTAGCACAAAACTGGCTATCAAATTACATTGATTGATTGATTGATTGAAAACTTTATGAATGGGTACAATACAGTACAGCTCAATACACACAATTGTTAAGGGAATGCAGACCAGAGAAAGACTTTCGTCTTGTTTACATCAGGGTCCCCCATTTTCAATTCATCATAACATATATGACATACATGACATACAGATATACAGTACAGAGAGAGAGAGAGAGAGAGAGAGAGAGAGAGAGAGAGAGAGAGAGAGAGAGAGAGAGAGAGAGAGAGAGAGAGAGAGAGAGAGAGAGAGAGAGAGAGAGAGAGAGAGAGAGAGAGAGAGAGAGAGAGAGAGAGAGAGAGAGAGAGAGAGAGAGAGAACATTCAGGTACCATCACTGTCACATTCTAAAAAATATATAATCTACTCAGTTGGGAAAACCTGACTCTTTATCAAAACGTCTGTCTAGTTTTTAAAATAAAGTGTGGATTGGCTCCTCCTCCTTTGTCCGGTTTCATCAACCTCAAGTCTGCCTCAACCAGGAACACTAGAGGTGTGGCAAGGGGGGGGGGGGGGCTGTACGATCCCTTTAAAAAAAAAAGTGTATTTGGCCAGGCCGTCTTTTCATATGGAGCATCCCACCAATGGAACTCAATACCTCAAACAATTAGAGTGTCCACATCATATCATCAGAGAGAGGGGGGGGGGGCAAACAAAATCCAAACCATAACAAGAAACATGTTTTCTTTATTTGCCCATAATGGTCAATTGCAGGGACATAACAACTGTATACAATACGTTACGCTTCATTTGGGGGTTTGGCTCATTTCTTTACTTTGATTTAAGACTTGAAAATATCTCTTCACTTTGTAGGCTTGATTTTCAAATAGTAATTGAATTATAAAAAATTGAATAGTTTATGCCAGTGTTTCTCAACTGGTGGGTCGCGACTCGCGACCCAAAAGTGGGTCGCGGGGCCATTTTGAGTGGGTCGCGGATGTGTGTGAAAACCCCCCCTCCCCCTTTTTTTTTTTTTTTTTTTACTACCTATCTTTGTGAAAGTGGCTTCTCAGCTCTGGTCCAGCTGAAGACAGAGCAGAGGAACAGATTGGACATTGAGCATGACCTCAGAGTTGCTTTGTCTACCAGACTCTTGTCAGGAGCAAACAACATATCCAGTTATCCCATTAGTTCCCTGGGATGTTAAGCTAAGAAGTCTGCTAAGAAGCATATATTATTTATTATTATTATTATTATTATTATTATTATTATTATTATTATTATTATTATTATTATTATTATTATTATTATTATTATTATTATTATTATTATTATTATTATTATTATTATTATTATTATTATTATTATTATTATTATTATTATTATTATTATTATTATTATTATTATTATTATTATTATTATTATTATTATTATTATTATTTTATTTCATTGTGTTTTTAGCCCTAGTTGCACTTTTTTGCAACCCCAGTTATCCCATTAGTTTCCCCAAACTTAGGTCTGTTATGTTAAGCTAAGAAATCTGCTAAGAAGCATATATTATCTATTATTATTTAATTGCATTGGGTTTTTAGCCCTAGTTGCACTTTTGTTGCACTGTTTATTTCATGTTTTAACAGTACATGAAAGATTGTGTATCACTGCAATTTTTGTTGTTGAAATAAATCATAGTGGTTCAAAAATTCTGGTCGCGACTTAATGACTAAGGAAAATGTTGGGTCCCGAGGCTAGACCAGTTGAGAACCACTGGTTTATGCAACTATTGTTTTGTCTTCAAGAATATATATATTTCCGGTTTAGCTGCAATATGTAGCGCACGCAATTGGTTACAGCTCCGCTCCCGTTATCGTTAATTTCATTTAAAAACCTTATTTGGACAATACCTAAAGAGATTAGACCACATCGTATGTATTGATAAGACCCTCTACTAACTATATCAAAAAGACAACATGGATAAGGATAAGAGAAAGGGTGGAAGGAAACAAGACACAGCAATTCTAACGGCGCCGATTGAAACACGCTCAAGGAAAATAACAGGCGACGCTGTGGCAGATCCGTTGGGGACAAGCCCCGACGCGGGGAATATAGAGGAGAATACACAGGGACCAAGGACAACTGGCCCCGAGATGGAGACAATAGATGACAACATAACAGGAACATCAGAAAAAAGTACTGTGAAGGAAAAAGCAGGCGATTTTGAGAAGATAATAGCAAAAACATCCATCGGATCCCTCACTGCTCCAATAACATCAACTGACACAAGCAGTTCAGTTGCACAGCCCGACTTCAACTCTCTGACTATCCTGATCAAAGAACAGATGGTCGCTTTCAAAGCACACGTAGAAGAACAGATGGTCGCTTTCAAAGCACACGTAGAAGAACACTTGGTCGCACACGCTAAACACATCGATACTAAATTCGAAGAGGTTATGAGAGCGGTCGTTTTGCAGTCCGTGCGAATCACGACAGTGGAGATTTCGGTGACAGAAAACACAAAAGCAGTCAAAGCGAACGAAGGTGGCTTGACAGAGATGGGAGAAGAGATGGAAAGAGCTAAAGAGGAATATCGGAGGGAAATAAAATTGCTTAAAAACGAAGTGATGGAGAGGCAACTAGAAACCCATCGTTACCACAGGCGGAATAACATCCGCATTGTGGGGCTTGATGAAGCAGTGAACTGCGAAGACATCAACTTTCCAAAAGAGTTATCAACGATTTTGGAAAACTCCGATCCAAACAAAGTGCCAGAAGTGGAACAAGTTTACAGAATTGGTTCCCAGGGGCAAAGTATCAACGGGCCGAGAGTCATCATTGTCACTCTGCGGAAAACTACAACAAGGGATGACATCATCAAATATGCTCGCAACCAACGTGGGAAGCTGAAGTATGGTGATAAACCAATATTTATCTACGAAGATTTGAGCAGAGAGGCCATCATCCGACGTCAACCATACAAAGATGTGATGCAAAAGCTGTACAAAGCCGGCTACAAGCCAAGGCTAGCATATCCGGCGCTGTTATCATTCTTGGGCAATAACGGCCGCAGGTCAGGTCCATTTACACCCTTTGAAGCTGAGGATTTCCTGAATCAAAATGCAGCAAATAACCCAAAGCATGACGAAAATGCCGGAATCAGTTAAGCCTCTCTCTAAATATATACCAGTGTTGGAATGACTTTATTGTGTTCATCAATGAGGTCATTCCACCAGTGTTGGAATGACATTGTTGTGTTCATCAAAGTAGCAAACGATATGCAAGTCGTCTATAACAAAGTGTACTGTGTATAATACGATTCATAATACATTATAATTTCAGTCTCTGGTCTCTGAGGGGACAAATAAATATCAATGCAAAAAGATCTATCTGGAATATTCTGGGTTTATCGCTCAAATGCCCTGGGTCTCTTAGATCATTCTGGAATGTAAAATAGTCTAGGCACTAGTATATTCTACAACCTTCTAGAATATAAGGCACCATGACAACGAAGCATACAACTATAACAATAACATTCGGTGTGCATACACATAGCAGATAATAAATTAAATGAAGTGCAATCAGTCCTTAATAATACTTTAAAATTAACCACACATAAACGTATGAGCACAGCAAGGTTATTCTAACAATTTAAGTAATCACTCCATTAAAGGCACATTGAAGCGCTAAAAGGCGCTGCTTTTCTATCTTATCTAATCAGTTAAATCGGTTCTAGTGGCTTCTCCACGTTGATAATTATTTATCTCTTATTCCTTATCTATATCTTTCCATTGATTTTTATTTTATTTAATTTTTTCTTCTCATTACTCTATATTCTTTAAATATATTTTAACTTACATTGTTCTTTTCCAATGTTCTTCACATTAAGGTGTCAATATTACTCTATATTTTTTAAATATATTTTAACTTACATTATTCTTTTCCAATGTTCTTCACATTAAGGTGTCAATATTGCTCTACAATCTTTTCCTTTTTTTTCCCCCCACACGTTGGTGGAGGGTTCAAAGGAATATGTCGATAAAGGTTTATTCTCTTTTTTTTATTTTATTTTTTATTTTTATCTTTAGGTTATTTATCACAATACTTCATTACAGTAAGGGAAGGTGCAAGACCAAAAGCGACATTCTATTGCAATAGAATGGAAATGTTAGATCCTATGGCAATGAGCATAGGAAAATTAGGATTACAATGCTCAGTTTGGGCAATCCGGTGGACCATGGGAGAAAGTCAATCGCGGAGGATGTGTTCTTGGAACACAGGCATGTTCGACTTTCTGGGTGAGGGGAAAATAGGGGATTTTTATTTGTATATATATATGTTTTTAAGCTCAGCTCTCAACGGGACCTCATTAATTGGATGTGCATCTATTGTAGCTTCATACTCCAGAAACATTACCAAAAACTACACGAAAACATGCATAGACTATGGCTAGTTTGAATATAATGGTATGGAACACCGGTGGGATAAACAAACAACACAAGCGCAAAAGCGTGCTTACACTGATGAAAAAAGAACATGTGGACGTGGCTCTATTAAGCGAAACGCACATTTTAGAGGGAGACATAAATACGTTAGCGGATAACATATACCATAATATTAGTCACTCTTCTTTTGCTACGAGAACTAGAGGGGTAGCCATAGTCGTCAGACGCAAATTAAATATCGAATTGAAAGGGGTATGGTCGGATGCTGAGGGGCGCATAACTATAGCTAGGATTATACACAATAACAGGAAAATTGCATTGGCAGCGGTATATGCCCCGAATTTGTACGAAGTGGGTTTCTTCACTTCACTAACAGGAGAAATGTTAAACCATCCCGAGTACTCATATATAATAGGTGCGGATTTTAATGCCATTTGGAACCCAAGGATGGACAAAACTTACCTTTCCTTCTCCAGCGAACAAAAGAATTCATCTAAAGCATTAAAAGATTGGTCGAAATCAACAGGAGTAACTGATTTATGGCGTTCACTTAACCCCATGACCCGCAAGTACTCCTGTCGTTCGGCGAGACACAACACACTATCCAGAATTGATTACGTCTTTGCATCCCCGAGAATATTTGATAAATATGAAGTGGAAATGACACCCAATGCGCTATCAGATCACTGCTACTTAATCCTGAAAGCAACATTTGGTACACTATCTACCCGGGCCCCAAGATGGCGTTTTAATTCGATGCTGCTTAACAACAAGGAATTCATTACACAAATTAAAGAAGCTCTCACAGTATTCCTACAAGATAATGCTAACTCGGTGCAAGATCCCAGAATATTATGGATGTCGGTAAAGAATATGATCAAGGATTTCTCGGATAGATTTACCTCCATATTGCGCAAAAATCAAAACACAAAACTGTCTGAAATGGAAACGCTTTACTCAACGCTTTTTAATTCTTTAAAATACAACAACTCTACTAGACTAGATAACCAAGTTAACATTCTAAAGACAGAGATCAAAGCAATGTACAGACAAAAATCGGAATTGCAAATACGCAGCACTAGACAACAGCAGTACTTCCAAGGTTCTAAACCTAGTCACCTATTAGCCATGCGACTAAGAATTAATGCAAAATTTGCAGATATAACTGCCATTAGGAAACAACAAGCTCTAGTAACAGAACCCAAAATAATAAACGATACATTCAAAGAATTCTACTCCGATTTATATAACTCAGAAACGACCTTTGATCAAGACAAATTAGACACATATCTTAATCAAATTACTCTCCCTAAACTTACGGATGAAGACGCTAAACAGTTAGAAGTACCGATCACATTAGAAGAACTCAAGAAGGCCATATCCGGAATGAAAAACGGCAAAGCTCCGGGAATTGACGGTATCCCATCAGAAATGTACATTTCTTGCTGGGACATATTTGGACCCTTATTACTAAATATGATCTTATACTCAGTCAAAGAGGGAAGCTTCATTGAACACCAAAATACCGCACTCATTTCAGTTCTTCACAAAAAAGACAAAGACCCCACTGAATGCGGTAGTTACCGTCCTTTAAGCCTCCTCGGAACCGATGTCAAACTGTACTCTAAGATATTAGCCATCAGATTGCAAAAGCATATGACGTCTTTAGTTCATCCGGACCAAACAGGCTTCATAAAAGGTCGCCTGATCAATGATAACATAAGGCGAATACTGCACGTACTAGATACAGACAAAGAGGACATCACACCTAAGGCGATACTATCCCTGGATGCTATGAAAGCATTTGACAGGTTGGAATGGCCGTTTCTATGGGCAGTATTGGAAAGGATGGGGTTAGGAAAAGGTTTCATTGATATGATTAAAGTACTATACAAGGACCCATCGGCCAGGATTACAACAGGCACATTCATCTCCGATATCTTTCCGGTATCACGCTCAGCCAGACAAGGTTGCCCTCTTAGTCCCGGACTATTCGATCTATCATTAGAACCTTTAGCACAATTTATAAGACAATCCCAACACATAGAACCAATAGTAATCAAGGGCACACATCATAAAATTAGTTTATATGCGGACGACGTAATATTGTTCATGCAAAACCCCAACAACACATTGCCGCTTATACTCAAGTTGATAGAGAACTTTGGTGATTTATCGGGATTTAAAATAAATTGGCCTAAGTCGGCTTTTCTTCCTCTTAACACCAGTGCAAAAAAAGAGACAACCCTCCCAGGTGCGATACCCATGGTCAAACATTTCAGATGCTTGGGTGTGGAAATATTTCCCACCATAAGACAAACGGTGAAGCACAATTACACAAAAATACAGAACAAAATCAAGGACGACCTGGACAGGTGGGCAAAACTTAAAAACTCAGTACAGGCAAGGGTATCAATAGTTAAGATGGATGTATTACCAAGAATCAATTTCTTCAGCTCAATGCTTCCGTTACCTCCTCCAGAGGGCTACTGGAAAAGATTACAAACCTCCACATACAAATTTATTTGGAATAACAAACCACCTCGCATAAAAAGATCCACCGCACAGAGAAATAAAGCAGACGGTGGCATGGCAGTCCCAGATTTTTTACAATATTTTAATGCCTACTCCAGGGAATGTGCACCATCAAGACCCCTACGCTCTGCATCTTCTGGCCGTCTCAGACCCACTCCTATCCGAGCTCCGGGAGGGTCATCAAGGAGAAGCCGCCTATTCTCAGTCCTTGCCCCACAATGGTGGAACGAACTGCCCGTGCCCACCACAGTTAGGACAGCCGAAACCCGTCCAATCTTTCGCCGTCAACTAAAGACGCACTTCTTCAACCATTATCTGAAATGAAAAAATTTCAAATAAAAAAATTCGAACCCTAACTAACCTTACTGTCATGCACTTGTCCTAATATACTAACACTGTGCACTCAACACTTTGATGAACATTGTTACTCAGCTGATAGAGTTGTGCCCTTCCTGATGACTTGTTGTACAGAACTTGTAAGTCGCTTTGGATAAAAGCGTCAGCTAAATGACTAAATGTAAATGTAAATGTGCATAGATGAAGCTTCCTCACCTAGAGGGTTCTAAACCCTAGGTTTGGGTGGCTGGCTGCTGGGAGAAGTAGCTGACTGTGCCCTCCCTGCCTAGTGCTCTTGGGTCCCTTCTTGGTTTGGCTCCGATATTTAAGGTTAAAGGAACACGCCAACATTTTGGGAAATTAGCTTGAAGCTTACCGTCTTCTCCAGAGAGAGACAAGAAGATAGATACCAGTTTCCTCTCTGTGCGTTCAGTAGAAAGCTATCTGGCTGCATGTTAGCCTATAGCTTAGCACAATGAATGGAAGTGGACATGGCCAGTTGGACAATGCCTAGGCTAACCGGCCATGTCCGCTTCCATTCATTGTGCTAAGCTAGGCTAATGTGCAGCCAGATAGCTTTCTACTGAACCAGTATTGAGGGAGATCGCTTCAGCCGGCAGCCACAAAATGGGCTGCAATGTAATCCCACAGGCAGGGTTTGAGTTATGGGGGGCCAATGGGGGCTCGGCCCTCATAGATAGAGTCTGGGCCCCCATAGTCAACAACACCTGTGGGGGTCTCTTTCTATTTAAAAAAATATATAATGTTTTGAATATATATATTATTTTTTCAATGTACGAATTAGTATTATTTATGTTACCTAAATAAATTGTTAATAGATCATATTTTTCTTTTCAGTTTTTAGGTTTAGGGTTTGTCAAATTAAATTGTTGTATTTTATCGGATGCAAAATGCAAATAAGTAAATATGGCATTATATATCAGAGGTGAGTAAGAAAATGAACAAATATTGATGGTTAAGAATGAGACTGAATAATGACATCACACAATAGTCTAATGATTAGACTGTTCTGTGATGTCATTACTCATTAGTATTAGACTCTAATCCTAAAGAGATATTCCCCTAAATATGACTTTTTAAAATGGCCACAATTTCAGGAAAAAAATAGTTTTTGGTTTCGGAGGGGCCCCCATAGCTCTCAGGTGATACCTCGAACCCTGCCACAGGGCAAATATGAACGTCAAATAATGTCCACTAAAAGAGCTTGTGTTTTGCCACTGGCTCAGATTGTCATTATATGTGTCTGACTGACAACATTATGTAAAGTATCCCTACAGCGATAGAACTTTGTGTTTACGCTTTCTCCGTTTATCCATCCACTATGTGTGGCCATGGGCGTGTTTTCTGATGTTTACAAAATAAGTTTATAATATAGATATTTTATTTTGTACATACTACTAGCTTATTGAGTGATTGTCTTTGCCGTTATCCTGTCAAGCTTTCGTGTGTACTGATGCCGGGTCTTTTGAAAAAGCCCTCATGAGTCTGTGAATTAGTTGACCTGATGTTCTCCGCGCTCCAGTTGAATCAGTTCATCACTCCGGGCTCTAATTTAAAGACCACGGCCACCGGGTATCACTACAGATCATAAGAAAACCTTTGGTGATGCTGCGTTGCTCTGACTGTTACATAATGGACGCCTAGTAGTTGTGCCCCTGTGGGGGAGCCCTCTGAAGAGTCTGTGTAGCTGCTCTCACAACATGAAATGTCTCCACCTAGTGTGTAACTACCTTTCTGCATTCACCTTGACACACATTCATTACTGGACATCACTACATTGTGAGTCAACAGTGTACATTAGATGGCCTAGAGCAGGGGTCAGCAACCTGTTTGATTCAAAGTGCCATTTTAAAATGTTCTTGTTAATCAGTGTGCCATATCAACATTAAAGGAACACGCCAACTTTTTGGGAAATTAGATTATTTGCCATCTACCCTGGAGTTAGACAAGCAGAGATACATACCCTTTTCTTCTCTGTGCATGCATTAGGCTTAGGGAACAGCCACACCGTTAGCCTAGCTTAGCATCATTCACTGGAAGTAGGTGTGCCAGTGTAGCCTAGTTCCCAACAGTCACGAAATGCACTCCATACATTTCCTGTAAACATTTTGTGACCTGTGTATTTACCACGTGGAGAAATAAAATAAATAATTAGACATTTTCGTTTTCTAAGCAGATATATACTTGGAACAATTTTTTGCCGAACCACTGCTGCCTGGGCGCAGTGATATCATCACCTCAAAAGCCCTGTTGTTTTTTGAAAAATGGTATGCCAGGAAATGTCAGACAGGCAGGCCGAGATCCACTCAGAGACTTGGATAATTTTACTAAACTAAAGGAACTTTGTCTACTACTTCTTCCACCATCAGATTGGGAGCGTGCCTATGTTCCCACAGCCCTATGTTCCCACATTTCCTTTTTTCATACATTTGTATCTGATTTGATCCCCCTTTCTCTTAATTTGGTAGCCAATTACACCCAACCTATTATCCAATATTCCTCTGGTAGTAGAGGGTTCGGCCGGGAACATAGGGCTGTGGGACCATTGGGCTGGCTGTGGGAACATAGAGCCTTTTGAGAAGAATCTTAGAAATGTGGGAACATAGGGCCTAATTTTTGGGAAAATCTTAGAAATGTGGGGAACATAG
Source organism: Notolepis coatsorum (assembly GCF_963971535.1). Lineage (NCBI taxonomy): Eukaryota > Metazoa > Chordata > Actinopteri > Aulopiformes > Paralepididae > Notolepis > Notolepis coatsorum. The sequence continues at coordinate 72,346,118 of NC_140166.1, read as the reverse complement.
GGCTGTGGGAACAGTAGGGCCTAACTATTTTTTTAATCTTAGAAATGTGGGAACATAGGGCTGTGGGACCATTGGGCTGTGGGAACATAGGGCCAAATTTTTGGGGAAATCTTAGAGATGTGGGGAACATAGCTGTGGGAACAGTAGGGCCTAATAATTTTTTTAATCTTAGAAATGTGGGAACATAGGGCTGTGGGAACATAGGGCCTAATTTTGAGAAAAATCTTAGAAATGTGGGAACATAGGGCCTACTTTTTTGTGAAGAAAACATCTTAGAAATGTGGGAATATAGGGCTGTGGGAACATATGGCTGAACTGAACCCATCAGATTGATTGTTTACATGAATGGTGTTTTGGGGGAGATAAAAAAAAAATTATATTTTGGAGGAAAGGATGGCGACATCCTTGAACAATGTCTCTCACCTCTCTGTAGGCCGAACTGCACAGATGGAGAGCAACTCCAGCCACCAGCTCAAACCGACTGCAGCTTACGAAGGAGGAGTTTAGGTGTTCCTCTGTGCCAATTACCATGTATTAGGCTATTCATAGTATTCCATCGCAGACATCTTGGTCGCCAACAACAGGTGGTTGTAATCAAATAGCAGGTGATTCATCATTAAATGACAAACATGGCCAATGAGCTGTGCCATATTGTATGGCAAAACATGTCACGAGAATACTATGAATACCTCCACCTATGATTGATTGATTTATTGATTGATTGAAAACTTTATTAACAGATTGCAGAATGGGTACAATACAGTACGGCTCAATACATACATACAGATATACAGTACTGTTACATCCAGACATTTATGACATACAAGATATACAAATATACAGTACTGTTTAAGAGACAGACATGATATGGGACAACATAGTCAGCCTCACGACTGGAAGGGCGCTAGGAGCTGACTACTGTCTGCCATCTGTGTTGACAACGCAGTCAGCTTCAGGCCTGGAAGGCTGCTAGGAGCTGACTACTGTCTGCCATCTGTGTTGACAATGCAGTCAGCTTCAGGACTGGAAGGCTGCTAGGAGCTGACTACTGTCTGCCATCTGTGTTGACAACGCAGTCAGCTTCAGGCCTGGAAGGCTGCTAGGAGCTGACTACTGTCTGCCATCTGTGTTGACAACGCAGTCAGCTTCAGGCCTGGAAGGCTGCTAGGAGCTGACTACTGTCTGCCATCTGTGTCGACGCCGCCGTCAGCTTCAGGTTTCTGTCGTCTCTCTATGGTAACAAAACACACCACCAAGCTCCAGACTGTTTGTGTTTATTTCTGTCAATCTTTCCTCTGTCCTCCATGTATAAACATGTTAGCTGTAATTAAAACCTTTCCTCTGTCCTCCATGTATAAACATGTTAGCTGTAATTAAAACCTTTCCTCTGTCCTCCATGTATAAACATGTTAGCTGTAATTAAAACCTTTCCTCTGTCCTCCATGTATAAACATGTTAGCTGTAATTAAAACCTTTCCTCTGTCTTCCATGTATAAACATGTTAGCTATGAATAAAACGTTGAAGCTTGTAAAGGCAGGATGACAAGCCGACAGAACTAATTAACGCGCACTCTGCACTGGGCTGTTTCTCCCCTCCTCCTCTCCCTCTTACTACAGGTGTCACTGAAACAAAACCATGAATGAATGCTTATGTTTGTAACACAGCAGGGTCATTACAATAGGCTGAAAATGGTAATCGTTTTCTTGTTCGCCTAATAATGTTAACCAATGGAAAGACACACACACACCAACTTTCTTCCGCACTACTTTCCCCTCACAGCTGATCCGAGAAAAAAACTAAACACGCACATGGAACAAACTTCCCACCAGTTAGGACAGCCAAATTTATAAAATAACCTTCTTACCGTCCTATACTATGCACTCCTACTACTATACTATGTTTTATGTCTATACTCAATACTGCAACACCCAAGTTTCAGCACTGTTTGATAAACATTGTTACTGAAAGAGTTGTGCCCTTCCTGCTGACTTGTCGTACAGAAATTGTAAGTCGCTTTGGATAAAAGCGTCAGCTAAATGACAAAATGTAAAAGTGATGATGTCACACTCATCATATAAAGGCAGAGAGACAGGTTTCACTGAACAGATACTTTTATGCAGTGTCATTATTGACCTTTCATTACATTTCCAAAATTTGACCAGAATTTTGACCAAAACAAAGTTTATTTTGAACACAAAACTTTCTAGACTGGGAAATCAAACGATCCAGTCATATTTGTCATGAACTATAACAACAAATAAAAGTAAACTTTTCAAGTTGAATTTGAAAAAGAATATCTGAGTTAAACGTTCCACTAATGCAAAAGGCACATGTGTTTTTGAGAGATGGCGAGAAAGAAAGAAAGAAGGAAGGAAAGAAAGAGGGGATGGGACAAGGCTTGTGAATACATTTAAATTAACGTAACAACAAAATTAATATACACTAATAAGACAGACAAATAAAACTAACAACAACCATACCTCTTTGGTTGCTTCTCATAATGTGCCACAACAATGTTCACTGGAATTACTCTAAAAGTCACACAACTTTGTCAAGGCAGCAGAATGGAACTCAGCAACTTAATCTGTGTGATGAGAATCTAGAAGAATCCTAAATGCAAACAGTTTTTATTGACATATAGGTCTATATGTATTAAACCCATTCACTCAAGTACTTTAATAAAAATATATATTCTATCTAGACAGTGTTGCGATGTGACCGTCTTCTTTTACAAGGTCCTTTACATGCACAATAATATTCCCATGTAATTTAGGACAGTTGAGAATACGGTCTTTGTGTAAATGTATTGTAAGATCATATCCATACAATGAGAACCCAGAATATGATCACTGGGATAAGATCATATCCTGACAATGGGAAACCAGAATATGATCACTGGGATAAGATCGTATCCTGATTCCTGACAATGAGAAACAACAATATGATCACTGGGATATTCCCATATTAACACTTTCTTTGCCACGCTTATGTACATCCTTATACCATCCTCTGCCAGCTCTATTTGTCTATGGAGAAGTTCCCCTTCTTTGCAGGGCTATAACTTTTTAAATTGTATTGCTAAATTGACATTACTATGGCCCATTCAACGTCAATTATCTATCGTTCAGGATGTAGGAACGTTATACTTTTTCATTCACATATTCATACTAAAATACGGTCTAAAGTATAAATATGTTTTTATCGTTTTCTGCAGCATTCTGCAGAACGTGATTTATAGCCCTAAATGCATTATATTGATGATCAAATACAGTTTGATAGCGATCGGCGCCAGATAAAAAATTTCAAATGGACGTGCTTCTAGAAGTTACTACTTATCATCTGATGTTGACTGGATGGGGGGGGGGGGGGGGGGGGTCGTTTATAATTCCGTGGCCAACGTTAGATGATTCATGTAATGTGGGTGATATGATCATTAGAGCAGTTTGTATCGAACACGGTAAAAATAAACGCTGAAACTTACCCCAGTCTCCTCGGGCCGTTGGGCGATGAGCGTGGAGCAAAAATATTCCTATTATGGGATGTTGAAATATGCGATCCATCTCCAGGTTGTATAATAGTATATACGTCCAAATCATGTTGTTTATAGAGTTATTGGTAACGGATCGCTATCCATTGTGTCGAGCTCGAGTCCCGGGACCTATAGCGAGTGATCGGACCGAATTTGGATGAGCACCAGTTTCCGTTTCCGGTTTGGGCGATCCGCCGATCGGCCACCAGATGGCGCTCTTGAACCGTTGGAGAGTTGAGAGGGGATCAACAGTAGATCTCAAGTCTCCGCGGGAGAAATATGATTGCGATCACAGATTTTTGAAATATTGATCTCAATGACGTGTTACGGCGTCATTGGCAGAATTAGCATGGCGGGGAATGACGAGTTAAGGCGTGCTTGGCGATTAAAGTGTTAACAGGGACACCTTACCTTGTTTACGGTTTGGTTTTGTGTACGTTTTGATTCCATGGTAAAAACAGACCATAACATATACAGTTTCAACATACAGTTCTGTAGGGCTGAGCCGAATGCTTCAAAGCTGCCAATCGTTGCCATGGTAACCAACAACAGCAAAATCAGTATTTGAATGCTTTGGAAATGTTTTTCTTTTTACCACACCAAAGAATCAGCATAAGATCTTTTTTTTTTTTTTTTAGAAATTATAATCCAACACAAATCAAGGACATTTAATCATGAGACCTTTCGGAAAAATCTTCTCCATAGCTCTCATCTACCTTCTGCATTGAAACGTACAGTGTGTGGAAAGAAGAGGCTTTGGTTACAGCTAGGTTAGATATTACATTTATCATAGCTGCATACTCCTTACAGTGCCATTTTCATAATAATATACTTGCAATATTCCATTTACTTGCGCATGAGAGCTTATTCGCACACTGAATATAAACATCTTACCCCGTCTGACAACTGACCCAGGATACCGGCTGTTACCGTGTATCCAGGATTATTAATGTCCATGTAAACGCACTCAGTGATGTATTTAAAACGACACATCCTGCCTTCCTCCAGTGTCTCTCTAAGTCGCCACGGTGCCCTTCTTGTCGCTGAAGAAGCTCCTGAGCATGACGACCTGGCCCACGCTGACGACGAAGAGGATGATGGTCTCTCCCACGGACCAGTAGGACACGCGGTCGTGGAGGTCCTCCGCCCGAATGCGGTCGTGCGCCTCCCGCAGCCTGTACCATGTCTGGGACTCCGACACCACCTTCAGGATCTCATGCATGGAGAGGCACGACGACTCGATCTGAGAGTAGGGAAAGAGACGGGAGGCGTATAGGAATCAATTGAATGTTTTGGGTGATATATATTAGGGCAGCCTTGCGGTTAGAGAGTAGGACTAAAAGGTCTCTCGAAGGGTAACAGGGAAAGCGGACCAAATTATATATTTTTTCAATGAAATAGAAAAGAGACAGATGATACATCACAGAGGTATGGGAAATAATTAAAACACACATCCAACAAACAACTGACATTATGAATCTCTTATCGACCTAATTTTGCCTATGTGGGTATGTTAGGTCAATACATTCATTCTGTGCCCTTTTAATTAAACTGGATGAACAACCAATCACATGTTAAAAGACAAACATGTTGACAGAAAAACATTACTAACATGTTGACAGAGGGCCAATATGATGGAGAATGTGGTATACTGTATACTGTACTGTGCACTGGTGTTAATTATCCTTTAGTTTATCTGTAAATGTAATATATACCATGTATATACCAATATACAAGAAAGAAGCGGACATGACCGGTTAGCCTAGGCATTGTCCAACTAACACCCGAAGGCTAACCGGTCATGTCCGCTTCCATTCATTGTGCTAAGCTAGGCTAATGTGCAGCCAGATAGCTTTCTACTGAACGCACAGAGAGGAAACTGGTATCCATCTTCTCGTCTCGCTCTGGAGAAGACGATAAGCTGTTCTTTTAAGTGGAATAAATCGATCTGATGACTCAAACAATAGTCTAGGTTGAAACAACGGGCATTCATCCTTTAAGTGCCTTGCTCAGGGGCACCTGGACAGCAGCCACGTTGACATATAGTACGAATGTCTCCGACTTTACCTGTGTCAGCGCTGTGACTCGGTTCATGTCCGGGAGGAGGGGTCGCTCGTCACCGGCCCTGAAGTCCAAGTAGACGGTTTTGTGTGAAAAGGTGGAGAACTCGTTGCCGAAGCAGACCTGGTACACTCCCTGCATGGTGGTGGTGTGAGAGAAGCTGTCGTACTGCTTCTTCCGCTCCTGGTACAGGACGTTGTGCAGCGGGTCGGTGACAAAACAGTCCACGTCGTAGTTCCCTCCCGCAATCACCTGAGAGAAGAAAAGATAGAGTTGTTAAGTTAATCGAGGAGGACACAAAGACCATGCCTGTGCGGTGCGCCAACCACTAAAAGGGCAGAGTGATTGACTGGACAACTGGATAACTGGACTGAGTGAGTGAGTCAGGAACATTGCTGATGTATGAGGTGCTGCTTTGCATAAAAGAAAATACAGCAAATATCTTCAAAAGAGCACTTCACCGAAAAAACAATGACAATTTACTTTTGTCTGTCTGCCAGTGGTTGAGTCTGTCTAGAGACCAGTGGTTGTGTCTGTCTAGAGACCAGTGGTTGAGTCTGTCTAGACCAGTGGTTGAGTCTGTCTAGAGACCAGTGGTTGAGTCTGTCTAGACCAGTGGTTGAGTCTGTCTAGAGAACAGTGGTTGAGTCTGTCTAGACCAGTGGTTGAGTCTGTCTAGACCAGTGGTTGAGTCTGTCTAGAGCCCAGTGGTTGAGTCTGTCTAGACCAGTGGTTGAGTCTGTCTAGAGAACAGTGGTTGAGTCTGTCTAGACCAGTGGTTGTGTGTCTGTCTGCCAGTGGTTGACTTGAGTCTGTGTGTATAGGCTAGATATATATATTATAAGGCTATTTATTTTTGCTTAATGATCAAGCACACCCGGTTGTCCCACCAGAACCACCTCTTCTGTTCTTCAGACGACTTCTTTAAGGATGGCCCATGGTCAATTTTCTTCAGACCAGTAGCCTACAGGGTATTGTAATTCTACCAGAGTGCTATTCCAGCAGGGTATTGTAATTCTACCAGAGTGCTATTCCAGCAGGGTATTGTAATTCTACCAGAGTGCTATTCCAGCTATTCCTAACTGGACTGAGTGAGTGAGTCAGGGACATTGCTGATGTATGAGGTGCTTTGCATAAAAGAAAATACAGCAGATATCTTAAAGGAGCACTTCACAGAAAAACAATGACAATTTACTTTTGTCTGTCTGCCAGTGGTTGTGTCTGTCTAGACCAGTGGTTGAGTCTGTCTAGACCAGTGGTTGAGTCTGTCTAGACCAGTGGTTGTGTCCGTCTAGACCAGTGGTTGAGTCTGTCTAGACCAGTGGCTGAGTCTGTCTAGAACAGTGGTTGAGTCTGTCTAGAGACCAGTGGTTGTGTCTGTCTAGACCAGTGGTTGAGTCTGTCTAGAGACCAGTGGTTGAGTCTGTCTAGAGACCAGTGGTTGTGTCTGTCTAGACCAGTGGTTGTGTCTGTCTAGAGACCAGTGGTTGAGTCTGTCTAGAGACCAGTGGTTGAGTCTGTCTAGAGACCAGTGGTTGTGTCTGTCTAGAGACCAGTGGTTGTGTCTGTCTAGAGACCAGTGGTTGAGTCTGTCTAGAGACCAGTGGTTGAGTCTGTCTAGACCAGTGGTTGAGTCTGTCTAGACCAGTGGTTGTGTCGGTCTAGAGACCAGTGGTTGAGTCTGTCTAGAGACCAGCGGTTGAGTCTGTCTAGAGACCAGTGGTTGAGTCTGTCTAGACCAGTGGTTGAGTCTGTCTAGAGACCAGTGGTTGTGTCTGTCTAGAGACCAGTGGTTGAGTCTGTCTAGACCAGTGGTTGTGTCTGTCTGCCAGTGGTTGACTTGAGTCTGTGTGTATAGGCTAGCTAGATATATATATATATTACGTAACACAAGGCTATTTATTTTTGCTTAATGATCAAGCACACCCGGTTGTCCCACCAGAACCACCTCTTCTGTTCTTCAGACGACTTCTTTAAGGATGGCCCATGGTCAATTCAGTTCTTAAAGGAGCACTTCACAGAAAAACAATGACAATTTACTTTTGTCTGTCTGCCAGTGGTTGTGTCTGTCTAGACCAGTGGTTGAGTCTGTCTAGACCAGTGGTTGAGTCTGTCTAGACCAGTGGTTGTGTCCGTCTAGACCAGTGGTTGAGTCTGTCTAGACCAGTGGCTGAGTCTGTCTAGAACAGTGGTTGAGTCTGTCTAGAGACCAGTGGTTGTGTCTGTCTAGACCAGTGGTTGAGTCTGTCTAGAGACCAGTGGTTGAGTCTGTCTAGAGACCAGTGGTTGTGTCTGTCTAGAGACCAGTGGTTGTGTCTGTCTAGAGACCAGTGGTTGAGTCTGTCTAGAGACCAGTGGTTGTGTCTGTCTAGAGACCAGTGGTTGAGTCTGTCTAGAGACCAGTGGTTGAGTCTGTCTAGACCAGTGGTTGTGTCGGTCTAGAGACCAGTGGTTGAGTCTGTCTAGAGACCAGTGGTTGAGTCTGTCTAGAGACCAGTGGTTGAGTCTGTCTAGACCAGTGGTTGAGTCTGTCTAGAGACCAGTGGTTGTGTCTGTCTAGAGACCAGTGGTTGAGTCTGTCTAGACCAGTGGTTGTGTCTGTCTGCCAGTGGTTGACTTGAGTCTGTGTGTATAGGCTAGCTAGATATATATATATATTACACAAGGCTATTTATTTTTGCTTAATGATCAAGCACACCCGGTTGTCCCACCAGAACCACCTCTTCTGTTCTTCAGACGACTTCTTTAAGGATGGCCCATGGTCAATTCAGTTCTTCAGACCAGTAGCCTACAGGGTATTGTAATTCTACCAGAGTGCTATTCCAGCAGGGTATTGTAATTCTACCAGAGTGCTATTCCAGCAGGGTATTGTAATTCTACCAGAGTGCTACTACTATTTTTACTTTGTATATTAATATAATATCCCAGGTTATTTCTACTTCCCAAATAAAACGTGTGTTTACTGACTTTGCTCACCAGCAACTTTTGTATTTTCCATTTTCTTCCATTCAGGATGTATTATACATTTAGTGACATCACTCACTGATTATGCATGATATTATTTACACAAGTGACAGATTGAGCACAACCACACCTTTCCACCAAGTACACATCAGTGTTTCCATGACGATCCCAGGCATCGCTACTAGAAAATAGTACAGTAGTCATCATAGATTTTCATTTTGATACATCCACTTATAGTTTTGTGATGTTTATAGGTTATATATATCAAGGTTTTCAGTTTGTTATTGTGAGTAGAGTAACACGTTAATATGTTTCTCAACTCTTTTTATTTTATTATGTGGGATGTGTGGCTGTAATGGAGCTATACATGTAATCACTTTCGCAGCAGGCCTACAATTTGTTTTACACAGGAATCCATTTCATACGTATAATATGGGTTAGGTCTGTGTTTTGTTCTCCAGCTCTGGTATCTCAAACACCATGACTAAAGGTTTTTTCTGTAATTTGTTCACTGGGCAGATTATGGATCAAATGGAAATGCAGCTATGAGATATCATATGACATAGTCATAGACTAGTCTATTATCACAGCCTTGAAACTGCGGTCAAGTGAGCCGTCTTTTGCTTTTGCGTGGTCAAGTGAGCCGCTCTTGTTTTTCGAGTGCGCGATTAGTTCCAGGTTTACGGTAATGCATTCAAACAACCCTGGGAGGCTGTTGTAATGAACCGACGTGACTTTTGAACACAGTCTCGCAAGTAGATCTTACAGAAATACTTAATATGACATTGAATGCGCATCGAATCAATAGGACGTTTAGTCTAATCAATAGGACGTTTCGTATGTGCAGTATTATTGAACATCGAATCAATAGGACGCGCAGTATATTCGACCACTAAACAAAAGCTACAGACAATTCCACAGAGGAACACTTCCGGTGAGGATTTCAAAGTAAAGGATGGCATGTGGTTCATTTCTATTATTTCATAAGTAGTTTATTACACTGCCATGTTTGTACTTAATACTTCTCAAGACTACTTGCACAAATAATATTAACTACTTTTACTGTGTACTTTGAGTAATTTGAGTTTCAAAGTCCTTTTTATAGAACAATGAGTATTTTCGACTAACTTTGATGTGGGATAAAAAAAAGATTTTCCCATAAGCACTTTATGAAACTGCCATGGTTGTACTTAGTACCCCTTAGACTACTTGTACAAATTATATGAAATATTCTTACTGTGTACTTTTTGAGTAATTTCAGTTTTAAAGTCCTCAGAATCAGCATTTTCGACTAACTTTGATGTGGGATAAAAAAAGATTTTCCCATAAGCACTTTATGAAACTGCCATGGTTGTACTTAGTACCTCTTAGACTACTTGTACAAATTATATGAAATATTTTTACTGTGTACTTTTTGAGTAATTTCAGTTTTAAAGTCCTCAGAATCAGCATTTTCGACTAACTTTGATGTGGGATAAAAAAAGATTTTCCCATAAGCACTTGATGAAACTGCCATGGTTGTACTTAGTACCTCTTAGACTACCTGTACAAATTATATGAAATATTTTTACTGTGTACTTTTTGAGTAATTTCAGTTTCAAAGTCCCCAGAATCAGCATTTTCGACTAACTTTGATGTGGGATAAAAAAAGATTTTCCCATAAGCACCTTATGAAACTGCCATGGTTGTACTTAGTACCTCTTAGACTACGTGTACAAATTATATGAAATATTTTTACTGTGTACTTTTTGAGTAATTTGAGTTTCAAAGTCCCCAGAATCAGCATTTTCGACTAACTTTGATGTGGGATAAAAAAAGATTTTCCCATAAGCACCTTATGAAACTGCCATGGTTGTACTTAGTACCTCTTAGACTACTTGTACAAATTATATGAAATATTTTTACTGTGTACTTTTTGAGTAATTTCAGTTTTAAAGTCCTCAGAATCAGCATTTTCGACTAACTTTGATGTGGGATAAAAAAAGATTTTCCCATAAGCACTTTATGAAACTGCCATGGTTGTACTTAGTACCTCTTAGACTACTTGTACAAATTATATGAAATATTTTTACTGTGTACTTTTTGAGTAATTTGAGTTTCAAAGTCCTTTTTATAGAACAATGAGTATTTTCGACTAACTTTGATGTGGGATAAAAAAAAGATTTTCCCATAAGCACCTTATGAAACTGCCATGGTTGTACTTAGTACCTCTTAGACTACGTGTACAAATTATATGAAATATTTTTACTGTGTACTTTTTGAGTAATTTGAGTTTCAAAGTCCCCAGAATCAGCATTTTCGACTAACTTTGATGTGGGATAAAAAAAGATTTTCCCATAAGCACCTTATGAAACTGCCATGGTTGTACTTAGTACCTCTTAGACTACGTGTACAAATTATATGAAATATTTTTACTGTGTACTTTTTGAGTAATTTGAGTTTCAAAGTCCCCAGAATCAGCATTTTCGACTAACTTTGATGTGGGATAAAAAAAGATTTCCCCATAAGCACCTTATGAAACTGCCATGGTTGTACTTAGTACCTCTTAGACTACTTGTACAAATTATATGAAATATTTTTACTGTGTACTTTTTGAGTAATTTCAGTTTTAAAGTCCTCAGAATCAGCATTTTCGACTAACTTTGATGTGGGATAAAAAAAGATTTTCCCATAAGCACTTTATGAAACTTCCATGGTTGTACTTAGTACCTCTTAGACTACTTGTACAAATTATATGAAATATTTTTACTGTGTACTTTTTGAGTAATTTGAGTTTCAAAGTCCCCAGAATCAGCATTTTCGACTAACTTTGATGTGGGATAAAAAAAGATTTTCCCATAAGCACCTTATGAAACTGCCATGGTTGTACTTAGTACCTCTTAGACTACCTGTACAAATTATATGAAATATTTTTACTGTGTACTTTTTGAGTAATTTCAGTTTCAAAGTCCCCAGAATCAGCATTTTCGACTAACTTTGATGTGGGATAAAAAAAGATTTTCCCATAAGCACCTTATGAAACTGCCATGGTTGTACTTAGTACCTCTTAGACTACGTGTACAAATTATATGAAATATTTTTACTGTGTACTTTTTGAGTAATTTGAGTTTCAAAGTCCCCAGAATCAGCATTTTCGACTAACTTTGATGTGGTATAAAAAAAGATTTTCCCATAAGCACTTTATGAAACTTCCATGGTTGTACTTAGTACCTCTTAGACTACTTGTACAAATTATATGAAATATTTTTACTGTGTACTTTTTGAGTAATTTGAGTTTCAAAGTCCCCAGAATCAGCATTTTCGACTAACTTTGATGTGGGATAAAAAAAGATTTTCCCATAAGCACCTTATGAAACTGCCATGGTTGTACTTAGTACCTCTTAGACTACTTGTACAAATTATATGAAATATTTTTACTGTGTACTTTTTGAGTAATTTCAGTTTTAAAGTCCTCAGAATCAGCATTTTCGACTAACTTTGATGTTGGATAAAAACAATTCTTCCCATAAGCACTTTATGAAACTGCCATGGTTGTACTTAGTACCTCTTAGACTACTTGTACAAATTATATGAAATATTTTTACTGTGTACTTTTTGAGTAATTTCAGTTTTAAAGTCCTCAGAATCAGCATTTTCGACTAACTTTGATGTGGGATAAAAAAAGATTTTCCCATAAGCACTTGATGAAACTGCCATGGTTGTACTTAGTACCTCTTAGACTACCTGTACAAATTATATGAAATATTTTTACTGTGTACTTTTTGAGTAATTTCAGTTTCAAAGTCCCCAGAATCAGCATTTTCGACTAACTTTGATGTGGGATAAAAAAAGATTTTCCCATAAGCACCTTATGAAACTGCCATGGTTGTACTTAGTACCTCTTAGACTACGTGTACAAATTATATGAAATATTTTTACTGTGTACTTTTTGAGTAATTTGAGTTTCAAAGTCCCCAGAATCAGCATTTTCGACTAACTTTGATGTGGGATAAAAAAAGATTTTCCCATAAGCACCTTATGAAACTGCCATGGTTGTACTTAGTACCTCTTAGACTACCTGTACAAATTATATGAAATATTTTTACTGTGTACTTTTTGAGTAATTTCAGTTTCAAAGTCCCCAGAATCAGCATTTTCGACTAACTTTGATGTGGGATAAAAAAAGATTTTCCCATAAGCACCTTATGAAACTGCCATGGTTGTACTTAGTACCTCTTAGACTACTTGTACAAATTATATGAAATATTTTTACTGTGTACTTTTTGAGTAATTTCAGTTTTAAAGTCCTCAGAATCAGCATTTTCGACTAACTTTGATGTGGGATAAAAAAAGATTTTCCCATAAGCACTTTATGAAACTTCCATGGTTGTACTTAGTACCTCTTAGACTACTTGTACAAATTATATGAAATATTTTTACTGTGTACTTTTTGAGTAATTTGAGTTTCAAAGTCCCCAGAATCAGCATTTTCGACTAACTTTGATGTGGGATAAAAAAATATTTTCCCATAAGCACCTTATGAAACTGCCATGGTTGTACTTAGTACCTCTTAGACTACCTGTACAAATTATATGAAATATTTTTACTGTGTACTTTTTGAGTAATTTCAGTTTCAAAGTCCCCAGAATCAGCATTTTCGACTAACTTTGATGTGGGATAAAAAAAGATTTTCCCATAAGCACCTTATGAAACTGCCATGGTTGTACTTAGTACTTGGGTTTAGATTTTTCCTTTTTCCTTTTAATTAACATTTCTATTTCGAGGTCGATTCCATGCCGTATGAGTAAAATTTTAACATTTGGTTATTACTCTGGATATAAAATTAACATAGACAAAACAGAGGCACTGGCTATTGGGGGGAACATTTCTCAACAGGCCATATCCCTCTTCCCTTTTAAATGGCCAAGTACTGGTATTAAATATTTAGGCATACCATAACACCCACATTTGACCAATTTGTATAAAGCCAAGTACACGAGGCTTATCAATAAGATCAGAGAGGACGTGGATAGATGGACTGTTCTGCCTCTTTCCTTGATAGGGAGGGTGGAAATAATCAGAATGAACATACTCCCTAGACTACTGTATCCGTTTCTAATGCTGGCCATCCCAATTGGTAACCACACTTTTACTAAATTTACTAAATCAATTACTCTCACGTTTAATATGGCAGGGGAAATTACCTAGTGCGTTTTAAAACATTACAGCTGGCCAAGCATGGTCGAGATTTACGATACAAATATGGAGAGCGGTCCAGAAAGAGTTCAGTTTGCCTTTAACATCGGGCCTGACCTCAATTGGTTTCATTGGGGACTTTACACCATCAACTCTGGATGCAGGATTCAGTGGATGGAGGACAAAGGGTCTGAAATTTGTTTACCAATTTATTCACTCCGGCCAGCTTAAATCCTTCCAACAACTCAGAGTGGAGTTTAGCCTTCCTAGTACTGACTTTTTCAGATGTCTCCAATTAAGGCATTTTTTTGAAAACCAGGAAGATTGGGACAAAAAATTCGACACCCTTCTCCAATAGAACGCTTTATAGCTAATATACAAATTGATGCTTCAAAACAAAAAATTCATTCTAAATTATATCAAAACCTAATATCAATGAACCCCAACGACTCGCTATACATTAAGTTGAAGTGGGAGGCTGAGCTCCAACAGGAGATCTCACAAGAAGAGGAGTGGTTCGATGTTTGTACTGAATTACATAAGGTGACTAATTCTAACTCCTGGAGAGAATATATATGGAAGGTCATTAGTATGTTTTTCAAGACCCCCTTATTGACTGCTAAAGCAGGTACAACTCCCACAAGCCAATGCTGGAGGGGATGTGGTGAACAAATTAACCATACATTTTCTGGACATGCCCAAAATTATGTCACTTCTGGGTACGGTGACCAGGTGTCCCCTTTTGGTTGTACTGTTTCCACCATTTGAGACCGCGTCCCACGTATTGAGAGGATGTCCCTCTTTTCGAAGCAAAAATCGAACACAAGACATTCCTGTCAAGTGATAAAGTTTGAATATTTAAAACAGATGGTTAGGTGGTAACAAGCCGGCTGCCAGTGCCAAGATGAATGTGGAGAGATATAATTCTGTATTTAATTTGTATTTATTTTGATTTAACCTTAATCTATTCGGTGAAGACGAGTTATTCTAATACAAAAATTTACATTATCTATCTGTCCCACTTTGTCCCACCAAAATCTTACTGTTGTCCTGCTTTTGGACTTTTGCATTCAGGGATGTAAAAAAAAGTATTCGACATGGACATCCCACAAGATTTCAAAACTGCCATCCTCGGAGTCATAACGGAGGGCATTGAGGGAAGGAAAAGTGTGTATCTTCTTCAAATACTGTTAACTGCTGCCAAGAAAATTATCACACAGTCCCCCAACACATAACCAATGGCTAAACAAAGTTAAAGAAATTCAGGACATGGAGTGGATGACTCATCTGATCAGGTTGCAAGGTGAACAGTTCGATATAAAGTGGGCTTGTATAGAGCGTATAGGGCTATAAAGGCACTGCATTATATTTATTTTCATCTTATTTCCCATTTGATTGTCATTTTCTTTTAAAAATGTGTTTGATTTATCTCACCAGTAATACTTACCAATGTACAGTTTTGCTTGTAGTGTTCCCCACCCACCCCGCCTAACCAAACCCCCCCCCCCCCCCCCCCCCCCCCCCCACGACTCCACCCCACCTACCCAACCTCCTCCAATGTACGTCTTTTTTACGTCAAATGTATATACTCTCTTTTCTGGACTCAACAGTACTGTATTTTTTTATCTGCAAATTCTGGTGTACCTGTTTTTCTTTTTCTTTTTATGTTTCCCCCACGCCCCTTCCCCAAGCATAGCAGTCTCGGTACAGACATGATGTTAAACGTGTTGTAAAGTATATCTGCATATCTGTACTGTCTTGATTTTGTGCTGAATAAAAAAATATGATGAACATTTCTATTTCACAATGACATTGCAATTCTAAATGATTGAATCAATACAATAGTTTTAGCAAAAAGTCATGAACATGTAGTTGTGGAATGACTGTTTTTGATTATCTAGCACAAATGAACAGGGTTGGTTCATTATACTTTTAGACTGCATTGTCAAAATTTCACGAAACACAGTGAAAATTATTTTTGGATGTATTGCAAGAAGATATTTTAACTTTTACCTTTAAAACAGTATAACTGTAGTAGCACGTGCCAATATTAGAGTTTTTATAGTTTGTTTTTTAACTTTTGTTTTGGCTTTTGATGTTCAACTTACCTAGGTTGCTTTGATGTTGCAATAAAAACACACATACAAGCATCTTTGAAATTAGCATGATGTATTTGAAATACAAAATTACTATTTACACATATAATATCAATAAACGTAGATACTTATAACATATATTTGAAAATAAAATGAATATGAACACCTTTAACTATATATATACATTCTACTAAAAGTAAGTAGTCATGCCAATAATAAAAATATGAATATCCAACTAAACTACATAGATAAGCATAGGAGATGAGCAAATATTAAAAACAAAAAATGAAAGCTTATCAACTGAAACAGTCATTCAGTGATTGTGTCTATGTATGACAAAAACAGGCAAACAGATTGTTAAGTGTAAGTACAGTATTAATGTTTGCATGTAACTGCACTTTAACTGTTCCACAGTAAGAGGGCGCTATAGGCGTAAGGAGACGCAGCTATTGTAACTGACGTCAGGTATCAGGTATAAGGGATTGTTCCCTGCCCCTCTGTCTCTCTCTCTCTCTAGCTCTCATGGAGAGCAGGTCTAGTGGCGCAAATGTACATATTAAATAAACCACGCCAGTTAAGGCTAAAGGAGAAAATATTAAAAACAAAAAATGAAAGCTTATCAACTGAAACACTGTCATTCAGTGATTGTGTTTATGTATGACAAAAACAGGCAAACAGATTGTTAAGTGTAAGTACAGTATTAATGTTTGCATGTAACTGCACTTTAACTGTTCCACAGTAAGAGGGCGCTATAGGCGTAAGGAGACGCAGCTATTGTAACTGACGTCAGGTATCAGGTATAAGGGATTGTTCCCTGCCCCTCTGTCTCTCTCTCTCTCTAGCTCTCATGGAGAGCAGGTCTAGTGGCGCAAATGTACATATTAAATAAACCACGCCAGTTAAGGCTAAAGGAGACCTCGTCGTCATGACCAGTTATTGCTCCCCATGTGACTCTGTCAACACAGATTTTCCCCCCTTTTTCTTAATTATTATGTGTTGGGGGACTGTGTGATAATTTTCTTGGCAGCAGTTAACAGTATTTGAAGAAGATACACACTTTTCCTTCCCTCAATGCCCTCCGTTATGACTCCGAGGATGGCAGTTTTGAAATCTTGTGGGATGTCCATGTCGAATACTTTTTTTTACATCCCTGAATGCAAAAAGTCCAAAAGCAGGACAACAGTAAGATTTTGGTGGGACAAAGTGGGACAGATAGATAATGTAAATGTTTGTATTAGAATAACTCGTCTTCACCGAATAGATTAAGGTTAAATCAAAATAAATACAAATTAAATACAGAATTATATCTCTCCACATTCATCTTGGCACTGGCAGCCGGCTTGTTACCACCTAACCATCTGTTTTAAATATTCAAACTTTATCACTTGACAGGAATGTCTTGTGTTCGATTTTTGCTTCGAAAAGAGGGACATCCTCTCAATACGTGGGACGCGGTCTCAAATGGTGGAAACAGTACAACCAAAAGGGGGACACCTGGTCACCGTACCCAGAAGTGACATAATTTTGGGCATGTCCAGAAAATGTATGGTTAATTTGTTCACCACATCCCCTCCAGCATTGGCTTGTGGGAGTTGTACCTGCTTTAGCAGTCAATAAGGGGGTCTTGAAAAACATACTAATGACCTTCCATATATATTCTCTCCAGGAGTTAGAATTAGTCACCTTATGTAATTCAGTACAAACATCGAACCACTCCTCTTCTTGTGAGATCTCCTGTTGGAGCTCAGCCTCCCACTTCAACTTAATGTATAGCGAGTCGTTGGGGTTCATTGATATTAGGTTTTGATATAATTTAGAATGAATTTTTTGTTTTGAAGCATCAATTTGTATATTAGCTATAAAGCGTTCTATTGGAGAAGGGTGTCGAATTTTTTGTCCCAATCTTCCTGGTTTTCAAAAAAATGCCTTAATTGGAGACATCTGAAAAAGTCAGTACTAGGAAGGCTAAACTCCACTCTGAGTTGTTGGAAGGATTTAAGCTGGCCGGAGTGAATAAATTGGTAAACAAATTTCAGACCCTTTGTCCTCCATCCACTGAATCCTGCATCCAGAGTTGATGGTGTAAAGTCCCCAATGAAACCAATTGAGGTCAGGCCCGATGTTAAAGGCAAACTGAACTCTTTCTGGACCGCTCTCCATATTTGTATCGTAAATCTCGACCATGCTTGGCCAGCTGTAATGTTTTAAAACGCACTAGGTAATTTCCCCTGCCATATTAAACGTGAGAGTAATTGATTTAGTAAATTTAGTAAAAGTGTGGTTACCAATTGGGATGGCCAGCATTAGAAACGGATACAGTAGTCTAGGGAGTATGTTCATTCTGATTATTTCCACCCTCCCTATCAAGGAAAGAGGCAGAACAGTCCATCTATCCACGTCCTCTCTGATCTTATTGATAAGCCTCGTGTACTTGGCTTTATACAAATTGGTCAAATGTGGGTGTTATGGTATGCCTAAATATTTAATACCAGTACTTGGCCATTTAAAAGGGAAGAGGGATATGGCCTGTTGAGAAATGTTCCCCCCAATAGCCAGTGCCTCTGTTTTGTCTATGTTAATTTTATATCCAGAGTAATAACCAAATGTTAAAATTTTACTCATACGGCATGGAATCGACCTCGAAATAGAAATGTTAATTAAAAGGAAAAAGGAAAAATCTAAACCCAAGTACTAAGTACAACCATGGCAGTTTCATAAGGTGCTTATGGGAAAATCTTTTTTTATCCCACATCAAAGTTAGTCGAAAATGCTGATTCTGGGGACTTTGAAACTGAAATTACTCAAAAAGTACACAGTAAAAATATTTCATATAATTTGTACAGGTAGTCTAAGAGGTACTAAGTACAACCATGGCAGTTTCATAAGGTGCTTATGGGAAAATCTTTTTTTATCCCACATCAAAGTTAGTCGAAAATGCTGATTCTGGGGACTTTGAAACTCAAATTACTCAAAAAGTACACAGTAAAAATATTTCATATAATTTGTACAAGTAGTCTAAGAGGTACTAAGTACAACCATGGAAGTTTCATAAAGTGCTTATGGGAAAATCTTTTTTTATACCACATCAAAGTTAGTCGAAAATGCTGATTCTGAGGACTTTGAAACTGAAATTACTCAAAAAGTACACAGTAAAAATATTTCATATAATTTGTACAGGTAGTCTAAGAGGTACTAAGTACAACCATGGCAGTTTCATCAAGTGCTTATGGGAAAATCTTTTTTTATCCCGCATCAAAGTTAGTCGAAAATGCTGATTCTGAGGACTTTAAAACTGAAATTACTCAAAAAGTACACAGTAAAAATATTTCATATAATTTGTACAAGTAGTCTAAGAGGTACTAAGTACAACCATGGCAGTTTCATAAGGTGCTTATGGGAAAATCTTTTTTTATCCCACATCAAAGTTAGTCGAAAATGCTGATTCTGGGGACTTTGAAACTCAAATTACTCAAAAAGTACACAGTAAAAATATTTCATATAATTTGTACACGTAGTCTAAGAGGTACTAAGTACAACCATGGCAGTTTCATAAGGTGCTTATGGGAAAATCTTTTTTTATCCCACATCAAAGTTAGTCGAAAATGCTGATTCTGGGGACTTTGAAACTCAAATTACTCAAAAAGTACACAGTAAAAATATTTCATATAATTTGTACAAGTAGTCTAAGAGGTACTAAGTACAACCATGGAAGTTTCATAAAGTGCTTATGGGAAAATCTTTTTTTATACCACATCAAAGTTAGTCGAAAATGCTGATTCTGAGGACTTTGAAACTCAAATTACTCAAAAAGTACACAGTAAAAATATTTCATATAATTTGTACAAGTAGTCTAAGAGGTACTAAGTACAACCATGGAAGTTTCATAAAGTGCTTATGGGAAAATCTTTTTTTATACCACATCAAAGTTAGTCGAAAATGCTGATTCTGAGGACTTTGAAACTCAAATTACTCAAAAAGTACACAGTAAAAATATTTCATATAATTTGTACACGTAGTCTAAGAGGTACTAAGTACAACCATGGCAGTTTCATAAGGTGCTTATGGGAAAATCTTTTTTTATCCCACATCAAAGTTAGTCGAAAATGCTGATTCTGGGGACTTTGAAACTGAAATTACTCAAAAAGTACACAGTAAAAATATTTCATATAATTTGTACAGGTAGTCTAAGAGGTACTAAGTACAACCATGGCAGTTTCATCAAGTGCTTATGGGAAAATCTTTTTTTATCCCACATCAAAGTTAGTCGAAAATGCTGATTCTGAGGACTTTAAAACTGAAATTACTCAAAAAGTACACAGTAAAAATATTTCATATAATTTGTACAAGTAGTCTAAGAGGTACTAAGTACAACCATGGCAGTTTCATAAAGTGCTTATGGGAAGAATTGTTTTTATCCAACATCAAAGTTAGTCGAAAATGCTGATTCTGAGGACTTTAAAACTGAAATTACTCAAAAAGTACACAGTAAAAATATTTCATATAATTTGTACAAGTAGTCTAAGAGGTACTAAGTACAACCATGGCAGTTTCATAAGGTGCTTATGGGAAAATCTTTTTTTATCCCACATCAAAGTTAGTCGAAAATGCTGATTCTGGGGACTTTGAAACTGAAATTACTCAAAAAGTACACAGTAAAAATATTTCATATAATTTGTACAAGTAGTCTAAGAGGTACTAAGTACAACCATGGAAGTTTCATAAAGTGCTTATGGGAAAATCTTTTTTTATCCCACATCAAAGTTAGTCGAAAATGCTGATTCTGAGGACTTTGAAACTCAAATTACTCAAAAAGTACACAGTAAAAATATTTCATATAATTTGTACACGTAGTCTAAGAGGTACTAAGTACAACCATGGCAGTTTCATAAGGTGCTTATGGGAAAATCTTTTTTTATCCCACATCAAAGTTAGTCGAAAATGCTGATTCTGGGGACTTTGAAACTGAAATTACTCAAAAAGTACACAGTAAAAATATTTCATATAATTTGTACAGGTAGTCTAAGAGGTACTAAGTACAACCATGGCAGTTTCATCAAGTGCTTATGGGAAAATCTTTTTTTATCCCACATCAAAGTTAGTCGAAAATGCTGATTCTGAGGACTTTAAAACTGAAATTACTCAAAAAGTACACAGTAAAAATATTTCATATAATTTGTACAAGTAGTCTAAGAGGTACTAAGTACAACCATGGCAGTTTCATAAAGTGCTTATGGGAAGAATTGTTTTTATCCAACATCAAAGTTAGTCGAAAATGCTGATTCTGAGGACTTTAAAACTGAAATTACTCAAAAAGTACACAGTAAAAATATTTCATATAATTTGTACAAGTAGTCTAAGAGGTACTAAGTACAACCATGGCAGTTTCATAAGGTGCTTATGGGAAAATCTTTTTTTATCCCACATCAAAGTTAGTCGAAAATGCTGATTCTGGGGACTTTGAAACTCAAATTACTCAAAAAGTACACAGTAAAAATATTTCATATAATTTGTACAGGTAGTCTAAGAGGTACTAAGTACAACCATGGCAGTTTCATAAGGTGCTTATGGGAAAATCTTTTTTTATCCCACATCAAAGTTAGTCGAAAATGCTGATTCTGGGGACTTTGAAACTCAAATTACTCAAAAAGTACACAGTAAAAATATTTCATATAATTTGTACAAGTAGTCTAAGAGGTACTAAGTACAACCATGGAAGTTTCATAAAGTGCTTATGGGAAAATCTTTTTTTATCCCACATCAAAGTTAGTCGAAAATGCTGATTCTGAGGACTTTAAAACTGAAATTACTCAAAAAGTACACAGTAAAAATATTTCATATAATTTGTACAAGTAGTCTAAGAGGTACTAAGTACAACCATGGCAGTTTCATAAGGTGCTTATGGGAAAATCTTTTTTTATCCCACATCAAAGTTAGTCGAAAATGCTGATTCTGGGGACTTTGAAACTGAAATTACTCAAAAAGTACACAGTAAAAATATTTCATATAATTTGTACACGTAGTCTAAGAGGTACTAAGTACAACCATGGCAGTTTCATAAGGTGCTTATGGGAAAATCTTTTTTTATCCCACATCAAAGTTAGTCGAAAATGCTGATTCTGAGGACTTTGAAACTCAAATTACTCAAAAAGTACACAGTAAAAATATTTCATATAATTTGTACACGTAGTCTAAGAGGTACTAAGTACAACCATGGCAGTTTCATAAGGTGCTTATGGGAAAATCTTTTTTTATCCCACATCAAAGTTAGTCGAAAATGCTGATTCTGGGGACTTTGAAACTGAAATTACTCAAAAAGTACACAGTAAAAATATTTCATATAATTTGTACAGGTAGTCTAAGAGGTACTAAGTACAACCATGGCAGTTTCATCAAGTGCTTATGGGAAAATCTTTTTTTATCCCACATCAAAGTTAGTCGAAAATGCTGATTCTGAGGACTTTAAAACTGAAATTACTCAAAAAGTACACAGTAAAAATATTTCATATAATTTGTACAAGTAGTCTAAGAGGTACTAAGTACAACCATGGCAGTTTCATAAAGTGCTTATGGGAAGAATTGTTTTTATCCAACATCAAAGTTAGTCGAAAATGCTGATTCTGAGGACTTTAAAACTGAAATTACTCAAAAAGTACACAGTAAAAATATTTCATATAATTTGTACAAGTAGTCTAAGAGGTACTAAGTACAACCATGGCAGTTTCATAAAGTGCTTATGGGAAAATCTTTTTTTATCCCACATCAAAGTTAGTCGAAAATGCTGATTCTGGGGACTTTAAAACTGAAATTACTCAAAAAGTACACAGTAAAAATATTTCATATAATTTGTACACGTAGTCTAAGAGGTACTAAGTACAACCATGGCAGTTTCATAAGGTGCTTATGGGAAAATCTTTTTTTATCCCACATCAAAGTTAGTCGAAAATGCTGATTCTGGGGACTTTGAAACTCAAATTACTCAAAAAGTACACAGTAAAAATATTTCATATAATTTGTACACGTAGTCTAAGAGGTACTAAGTACAACCATGGCAGTTTCATAAGGTGCTTATGGGAAAATCTTTTTTTATCCCACATCAAAGTTAGTCGAAAATGCTGATTCTGGGGACTTTGAAACTGAAATTACTCAAAAAGTACACAGTAAAAATATTTCATATAATTTGTACAGGTAGTCTAAGAGGTACTAAGTACAACCATGGCAGTTTCATAAAGTGCTTATGGGAAGAATTGTTTTTATCCAACATCAAAGTTAGTCGAAAATGCTGATTCTGAGGACTTTAAAACTGAAATTACTCAAAAAGTACACAGTAAAAATATTTCATATAATTTGTACAAGTAGTCTAAGAGGTACTAAGTACAACCATGGCAGTTTCATAAAGTGCTTATGGGAAAATCTTTTTTTATCCCACATCAAAGTTAGTCGAAAATGCTGATTCTGGGGACTTTAAAACTGAAATTACTCAAAAAGTACACAGTAAAAATATTTCATATAATTTGTACACGTAGTCTAAGAGGTACTAAGTACAACCATGGCAGTTTCATAAGGTGCTTATGGGAAAATCTTTTTTTATCCCACATCAAAGTTAGTCGAAAATGCTGATTCTGGGGACTTTGAAACTCAAATTACTCAAAAAGTACACAGTAAAAATATTTCATATAATTTGTACACGTAGTCTAAGAGGTACTAAGTACAACCACGGCAGTTTCATAAGGTGCTTATGGGAAAATCTTTTTTTATCCCACATCAAAGTTAGTCGAAAATGCTGATTCTGAGGACTTTGAAACTCAAATTACTCAAAAAGTACACAGTAAAAATATTTCATATAATTTGTACAGGTAGTCTAAGAGGTACTAAGTACAACCATGGCAGTTTCATAAGGTGCTTATGGGAAAATCTTTTTTTATCCCACATCAAAGTTAGTCGAAAATGCTGATTCTGGGGACTTTGAAACTGAAATTACTCAAAAAGTACACAGTAAAAATATTTCATATAATTTGTACACGTAGTCTAAGAGGTACTAAGTACAACCATGGCAGTTTCATAAAGTGCTTATGGGAAGAATTGTTTTTATCCAACATCAAAGTTAGTCGAAAATGCTGATTCTGAGGACTTTAAAACTGAAATTACTCAAAAAGTACACAGTAAAAATATTTCATATAATTTGTACAAGTAGTCTAAGAGGTACTAAGTACAACCATGGCAGTTTCATAAAGTGCTTATGGGAAAATCTTTTTTTATCCCACATCAAAGTTAGTCGAAAATGCTGATTCTGGGGACTTTAAAACTGAAATTACTCAAAAAGTACACAGTAAAAATATTTCATATAATTTGTACACGTAGTCTAAGAGGTACTAAGTACAACCATGGCAGTTTCATAAGGTGCTTATGGGAAAATCTTTTTTTATCCCACATCAAAGTTAGTCGAAAATGCTGATTCTGGGGACTTTGAAACTCAAATTACTCAAAAAGTACACAGTAAAAATATTTCATATAATTTGTACAAGTAGTCTAAGAGGTACTAAGTACAACCATGGAAGTTTCATAAAGTGCTTATGGGAAAATCTTTTTTTATACCACATCAAAGTTAGTCGAAAATGCTGATTCTGAGGACTTTGAAACTCAAATTACTCAAAAAGTACACAGTAAAAATATTTCATATAATTTGTACAAGTAGTCTAAGAGGTACTAAGTACAACCATGGCAGTTTCATAAAGTGCTTATGGGGAAATCTTTTTTTATCCCACATCAAAGTTAGTCGAAAATACTCATTGTTCTATAAAAAGGACTTTGAAACTCAAATTACTCAAAGTACACAGTAAAAGTAGTTAATATTATTTGTGCAAGTAGTCTTGAGAAGTATTAAGTACAAACATGGCAGTGTAATAAACTACTTATGAAATAATAGAAATGAACCACATGCCATCCTTTACTTTGAAATCCTCACCGGAAGTGTTCCTCTGTGGAATTGTCTGTAGCTTTAGTTTAGTGATCGAATATACTGCGCGTCCTATTGATTCGATGTTCAATAATACTGCACATACGAAACGTCCTATTGATTAGACTAAACGTCCTATTGATTCGATGCGCATTCAATGTCATATTAAGTATTTCTGTAAGATCTACTTGTGAGACTGTGTTCAAAAGTCACGTCGGTTCATTACAACAGCGTCCCAGGCTTGTTTTAATGCATTACCGTAAACCTGGAACTAATCGCGCACTCGAAAAACAAGAGCGGCTCACTTGACCACGCAAAAGCAAAAGACGGCTCACTTGACCGCAGTGCCTTGAAACATGTTGCATGATAAAAATAGATGCACTTTTTGCAATACATGCACTAAAATAAATAGGCCTTCGCAATAAACCTTTTAAGTAACAGTGTAAACTGTAGAGGGAGGGGGATATCTAGAATTCCATGGTGACACCTTACATAAGCGACATAGTTGCAGAATAGCCCAATAAATAAATAACTTACTTGGAAGTCTATGTCAAACTTTACACCATTATCCAGCTCCTCGTAGAAACATTGCTTTTCGTTGTCGGGTAACTCAAATGTCAACTCCGTGCCGAAAACAAAAGCCGCGTGTAACAATAAGCAGCACAGTCCGATGTAATACATGCTGAAGGCTTGGAAATGCAAAGTATAATATAAAATAGTAAAGGCTCTAATTGTAACTGTGCGGATACAGGCTGGATTCTGAAGGCAGCTAATGACAGCTACACTGACGTGGCACGACCGAAGCACTTCCGGGGCGCCTTTGTTTTTATTTTTTGTTTATTATACCAAAATACCAAGTGTAAAATGTATTTTCATACCTACAGTAGGCATAGCACTGTCTAAATAGCGCAATTTGTCTGGCGTGGGGAAAGAGAGTAATCTTTATACTGTACAAATACAATGATTTTGTTACTCAAGAAGGAGACGTTATGTACTCGTCCTAAACTGCTCGCTTGGGAATAGTTGAATAGATTATGATTATGAGTTCACTGATTCTTGAGAGTCGGGACAAAACACTTTTTAAATATTATATTTTGAGAATGCACACTATATTAATTAGAGTTATATATTCATGTAGAGAAAGGTCTGAGCTATTTAACCATGTAAAGGTGCAGGCTCTACATAGAAAAACATTTTCAACAAATTCACATGTTTCCCTTTGAAACTTGATTTGTGTTAACTCCGTCAGACACACAAAAAAGTATATAATTCTAATTATTCCAGTCCAACAAGAATCTGAAGTTCTGAAGTATGTTGTAATAGTGTTTAGTTACTCTGGTATGCAATAAAATATAATATATAAACCTCAGGTGTAATTTCACACTATTCTGAAAACCCAGAGTTAGAAATATTAGCATTTTCAAACTTTCTTTTTAATTTTGATATGATAAAAAAAATATCATTAAGTAAATAAGACACAAGAGGATGAAGATCTAATGCTCCTTTATTACTTAAACAACATAAACTGAAGAAGGAATTTGTATTTTCCCCAAGATTAACAAAAATAAATATCTGACAGTGTTGACAATGATCTGACGGTGTTGACGAGAAACTGACGGAGTTGCCAAAACTGGATTTGCATCTCTGCTCAATTTTTTAAACAGATGGAAGTGACAATAATAAGAACTAATAACTCCTTGTCTTATACTGAACATTTTGTTAACTCAATTGTAATAAACAACAAACTTTACATACACTGTTTCCAACTATTACAAAATGCACCGTTTCCAACAACAAAAACAGTAATGGAGAACAGGACCCCTTCTTCTCGTCCCTGTTTTCATCTACCTCCTCTACACCACTTCCTGATCTCCACTTTCTCACCCACTTCTCCTCTTCCTTTCCTTCTGCATTTCTGATTAGTTTCACTATGATGTCTTGAACTGGGCAGAAACAGACATCCTTCTTGCCACATTTGGGCTGAACCACATTTTTGTTGGACCATGGGGTTGCAGAAATTCCACTTTCACATCTTGTTGCTCATTATCCACATCGATGGTCTTGGCTAGCCACCAGTGGTCATCATATACTACTGCTAACCAGTCTCCATTACTAAGGCTGCTAACAGTCTTTACTGTCACCGTACCCTCAGGACCTTTCAAAGGTTCTTCGTCCAACTCCTCCATTACATCCTCCATCTCCATACCCTCTTCCATCTCATTTTCCATCTCCTCCCACAACATGGCCAGAGGTCTCTTCTTCCTTGCCCTCAGTGTATCACTCTGCTGTTCTCATGGGTTGCCATGGTAATAGGAGGTAGCTGGGCAGAAGCACTGGCAATCCAACATCTCGCTGCTAAAGCAGGATAGTTGTCTGTTGTGGATCCTGTCCTTATGTGCGATGATCTGGTGTATTTGTCTTGTTGAGGGAACCGGTTTGAGAGGATTCATGAGAAGTGTGTCGTATCTTTGCATGTCTTCTTCCACAATATGATACAGCTGAACACCATTCAGACTGTTTGAGACCTTTTTGAAGAATATGTGTCCATCAGTCACATAATTTCCTCTCAGGACCAGGTTGTCAGCTGTTCTTTTTACTGTTCCGCCAATGCCGTCTGGTGCGCCCTTACCATGAGAAGTGGGGAAGAAGTTCCACGTTGTCCTTTCAAACCCCAGTGTAGGTGGGATACCAGACAGAAGAAAAAAGTTCTTCTTGTTCTTGTTTGCTTGGACCATCAGACCAAAAGTGCACGGTGGTAACCTGTGGATATTTTGTCTTGATATCTTTTAGGACTGGATCCATTTGTGTCCAGATTGCTGCAGCATCTTGTCTCTTTGACTCTGACAGTGTGCAAAACCCTGCCTTTCCACCCTTAGTGTAATAGATTCTGGTATGGAGTGTTATCTGTGGCAGATTTTGTCCGAAATGGCAGGCCTGAACTTCAGCTTTATATTTGAATTTCCAGGATTCTGAAAAGTCAACATGGACGATTGCTGTACTCTCATCACAGGACTCAATTGTGTTGCTGTATTCTTTTGACTGGTTTCGCAATGAACACACATGTGTTGTGGTTTCCTATCTGAGTTTTTGCTCATAGAGTTTGATGAGCAATGAAAGGCTGCCTCTGTGTTCGACAAGCTTAGTGTTCATGTCGATTCCATTGCATGTGTCTTCTTGAACTCTCTCCCACTGCCTCCATTGAACATCGATTTTGTCTTGCTCTTGGGTTGTAACTGTACCTTTGTTTAGACATTGTGAGCAGGCGTGAAGAAGGCAGGCCTCACTTGCTGGAGAGCAACAAACTAATTGAAAACTGTCATCCAGTTTGTTTGACTTCACAACACCAGACATTTAAGGACCTCGAGCATTAAGCATGCATTTTCATGTATTTGACACAGACATGTCTTCCGATCAGATGCTTTTGGTGCTGTGACATAGAAGGGCCTCAGAGCACAGAATGAAGAATAGCTCAGCTTTACAGTGGGGTTCTTAATCTGGAATTCAGTGTGGAGGTTGAGCATGGAGTCTAGCAGGATCATTATTTGCCGCTTGATCTTGTTCCTGGTGATTGTGTCAGTCTTATCCGTTGTCACACGTGAAGAAATCCTGAACAGTCTGTGTTATACCCTGTATTAATGTTGGCTTTTTCTGAGGCTGCTCCTTTTCTCTCATTAACTTGTAGGTTAACCCAAACTCTTTCATTTGTTGAAGAAGACGATACTTTTTAAGAATCGTGCCTGATGACACACTCAGTGCTGGTTTTTGGCGCCGTGGGCCAGGAGTTTGTTTGTCTTCAGCTCTCTTCTGGGGATGTTGTGGAATAGAAGGGTCTTTTGGATTTTCGGATTCCTTACTTTGCTTCCTGATAGCATCTTCTTTGTTTCTGTGCCTGGAGAGTCCAGTGGTGATGTATTTGTAGCCTTTTTTCTGCGCATTATTGTTTTTATCAGGTTGTTTCGTTGCTTTGTTACATTTGTAATATTCTCTTTCATAGTTTTTATTTCTCTTGAATGCCTTTTTCGCATTTTACTTTGTTGCTTTTCCTGTCTGAGAGACTCCCTGCACTGTCTGGCATTGTTATCTATAGAATATCCTGATCTGATCTTTATCTGATCCTGATTTTTCTTGAACTCTACACTTGTGACAACTGATAAGATTGAGACAACTGACTAGCAAAATATTATCCTGTTGATCACACCATACCATAATGTATTACACTATGGATGGAAAGAGTCAGATAAAGGATGATGTAGCAATCTACAGTAGACACACATGGACCAGTCCTATATTAAGAATTATTATAAAGATATTAAGATGAAATATCCACAGTTTACCACCGTTCACCTTTGCTCTGATGATCTAAGTAAACAGTATAAGAACAAGAATAACTGTTTTCTTCTGTCTTGTATCCCTACTGGGTTATGAAATTCAATCAATCAACCACGTAGACAAGTGATATATTTATATTTATGTATTAACACATGTGCTGGGAAAGTAAGACAATTATTCAATAAGCAGACCACAGCCTGCCCATGCTCTAAAAGTCAGAAGTGTATTGTAATGCATGTTATTATATGCACACTTCTGTGCAGATACAACTCTGAAATAACATTTAAATCCTTTACCATGTTCAAAAATAGTATAATAATAGCATATTATGAGGTTATTGATGGATTTGTCAACTCCGTCAGCTTACACGTCAACTCCGTCAGACACAAAATCTGACGGAGTTGATGTCTGACGGAGTTGACAAAAAGGCACACATTTTCCCTCCAAGCCTGTATTGTGCACTGCAGCTAGCTAGTTTTTTGGCAGTTGCTAGCTGTCTTAATAATCTCACTGAAACACTTGAATTCAATCCACTATTGTTTTTTAAAAGTATAATAACGGAGAGATGGTGTTGACATGTTCCAGCTGTGACCATAGGAATATTGACATTGTTTGTCTAAAATATCAAAACGTATCAAATTTACCAGACCATGTGTGGTAGTGTTGCATTCACCACAGGCAGGGAAAGGAAAAGGGGTCCTCAGGGATAGAGCTGGCCATGCTATTGCCTGATTTAATTAGGTTTATGAAAAAGTCTGACGGAGTTGACATAAACTGAGGACACAACTTTGATAGGCAGATTTCTATGGAAAATATTATTTGAGTTTCATGGCATGCATTGTTTTATACATTTATAACCCTTATCCTTGATTTGATATGTATGTTTTCACAAGTGGAGAGGTTTTTCAAGCTTTTTTGGGCTGGTCAATAATGTGACCCTTGCTGAGGACAAGGAAATTAACATGGGAGCTTCTAACCACAGATTATACATTTAAAGAAATATCCCCCAAAAAACAAATATATGTGCTAAAACATAACATCAGTATACACAATACCTTTAGATTGAACTTTGTGAGTATGTCAATCATTATTAATTTCTTTATTTTTTATATAAATTTGACTTTTCTATGTAGGACATGTTTTGTCCCGACTCTCAAGAATCAGTGAGTTATGTGTCGCCTACTGTATGGCTCAACTACGTAGGTTACCGTATCTGTAATCAATGGCATATTTCCCCATTCTTTGCAGGCGAAAGCAACACTGGGTTACGCTTGCGTTTTATCTATCTATCTATCTATCTATCTATCTATCTATCTATCTATCTATCTATCTATCTATCTATCTATCTATCTATCTATCTATCTATCTATCTATCTATCTATCTATCTATCTATCTATCTATCTATCTATCTATCTATCTATCTATCTATCTATCTATCTATCTATCTATCTATCTATCTATCTATCTATCTATCTATCTATCTATCTATCTATCTATCTATCTATCTATCTATCTATCTATCTATCTATCTATCTATCTATCTATCTATCTATCTATCTATCTATCTATCTATCTATCTATCTATCTATCTATCTATCTATCTATCTGTCTGTCTGTCTGTCTGTCTGTCTGTCTGTCTGTCTGTCTGTCTGTCTGTCTGTCTGTCTGTCTGTCTGTCTGTCTGTCTGTCTGTCTGTTTTGTTTGTATGTATGATCTTTTAGCTGGTCCACACAATAATTATTGCAATAATATAATGGCTGTAGTACAGAACACCGGCGGCCTGATTACTTTTGATTGATTGATTGAATTTGATTGAAAAGTTTATTAACAGATTGCAGAATGGGTACAGTACAGTACAGCTCAGTATACAATTGTTAAGAGGATGCAGACCTGAGAAAGACTTTCGTCTTGTTTCCATCAGGGTCCTCCATTTTCAATTCATCATATGACACACACGACATACAGATAGACAGTACTGCTACATCTATACATTTATGACATACCAGATTTTCAAATACAGTACTGTTTGTGATACTAAAAAAATCCAGAAAAAGAGTGTATATACATTTGACATAGAAACTGTGCATTGGGGGAGTTTGGGTAGGTGGGGTGGGGCTGTACATTGGAGGTGGGGGGGGGGGGGGGGGGGTTGGGTAGGGGGGGCACACACTGTACATTGGAATACTGACCTACATTTGACATAGAAACTGTACATTGGAGGAAGTTGGGTAGGTGGGGTTGGGTGGGGCTGTACATTGGAGGTGTGTGTGGGGGGGGGGGGGGGGTTGGGTACATTGAAATACTGACAAAGCCATGCTTGGTCTTTATTGTACAACTGGGTTAGGACATTTGTAGGGGCCAGTTTTGAATTGCAGTCTCCCGTAGGTGTTCTTTGAGAGTGTTTTTGAAGGTGGGTAGTGATTCACATTCCTTTACAGCTTTGGGTAGGGCGTTCCACATTGTTGTGGCATAATTGCGAAACGTGTTTAGTCCCTTGTTTGAGCCGAATCTGGGTTTTACATGATTTGTGGAGCTCCCTCTGGTGTTGTGATCGTGGTATTCACTGACCTTTGGGAAGTATTTTGACATGTACATGGGTACCTTGGTCGTGTAGTGTATCTTGTAGACCAGGCCCATTGCAAGTTGCTGTACTCTGTCGTCTACTCTAAGCCATCCTAGGTTGGCAAAGTGTGCAGGGGTGAGGTGGGTTCTAGGAGTCAGGTCAAGCAGTAGTCTGACTAGTTTGTTTTGAGATGTTTGTAATTTGGTTTTTAGTGCCTTTGAGGTGCTTTGGTACCATGAGGTGCAAGCATAGTCGTAGTACCCTTGAATGAGTGCTCCTGCCAGAGTCTTCAGGGTATTCTTGTTTACCAGGGAGGAGATCCGGTACAAGAATCGAGTTCGTTGATAGACTTTTTTTATTACATTGGATGCCATTTTGTCACAGGAAAGATTAGCCTCTAGGATGGAACCCAGGTAGGTAATTTCATCTTTCCTTGTGACAATATTGTCACCCACTGTAAGTGCGAAGCCGTCGGTCTTGCTGAGTTTGTTATTTGAACCGAAGAGAATGGACTGTTTTGCCCATGTGTAATGATAGTTTGTTGTCGGCGAGCCAATATTATGCAGATTTTGCCTAGTTCCGAGCTGAGGGTTTTTTCAACCTGTAACTTGTTCTTGTCAGAGACCAGCAGGGCTGAGTCGTCCGCAAACAGGAACAAGTTGCAGTCACAAGCTGACGACATGTCATTTGCATAAATTAGGAACAGTAGTGGTCCTAGTATGCTTCCTTGTGGAACACCACAGTTCACTGTGAGGGGGGGGGATAGGGTACCGTTTACCTCCACCATCTGTTCTCTCCCCTCCAGGTAGGATTGTATCCAGCTCACTGATAAACTATCAAAACCAATTGCTTTTAGCTTGTCAATCAGAATGGTGTGATTGACAGTGTCGAAGGCCTTTTGTAGGTCTAGCATGACCATGCCGCAGTATTTGCCCGCGTCCACCTCTTGCTTGACGTGGTCGTTCAAATAGAGAAGGCATGTGTCAGTGGAGTGGGATGTTCTGAAGCCAGATTGGAATTCGTAGATTAGATTTTTATCCGTAAGGTACTTTTCGACCTGTTCGTATACTATTTTTTCCATGACTTTCGAGATGGATGTAAGGATAGAAACAGGGCGGTAGTTGCCTGGGTCTAATTTGCTGCCCTTTTTGTGCAGGGGTGTTACTCTCGCTATTTTGAAGTCCTTGGGGACGTGTCCCTGTTTTATGGAGAGGTTTATTATGTGTGTGATGACTGGGGTGATGGCGGCTGCTGAGTCTCTAAGGAATTTGGAGGGGATGTTTTCATGGCCAGTGGCCTTGTTCGGTTGGAGGGCGCTCAGTTTATTGAGTACCTCATCTGTAGTTACCATTTCCAGTTTGAAATCGTCTTTGTGGACGCCTAGGTTCTTGTAGTATGCTGCTATGTGTTCTACCCCATACTGCCCTGAGTGGGAGTTTTACCAACGGATTTCCAGTTCCGCGTTCGCGTTCTGCGCTCTGATTGGCCACTGACGTTTCTGGTCGCGCCAATCGTGTGACGGCAAGTTGTGCCACCGGTTAAGCTTAGGCACTCTTTCGAAGTTGGTTAAGGTTGGAGTTTGTCTTAGAGCAGGGCGATAGAACACCAGCCCTGATTCCAAACTCTAACCGTAACCAACTTCAAAAGAGTCGCCTAAGCTTAACCAGTGATAAACTAGGCGTTAGGTAGTTTGCTGCTGTTCGATTCGGAAATGGGCGCGTCACGCGATTGGGCGCACATGTCACATGACCAGAAACGTCAGTGGCCAATCAGATCGCACCAGAAACATCAGTGGCCAATCAGATCGCAGAACGCGAACACGGAACTGGAAATCCGTTGGTAAAAGAATAGACGCGACCCGGCGGCATACGTGGGCAGGCATTAGGGGTCCGGGGCCGGGCCCGCCCACTGAGTCAGCTGTGCCCGCCATGGTGATAAAAAAAATTACTTTTTATTCTTTTCATAGTCGACTAATAGACTATCGGCTAATTTCGGCCAATCAAAGTTGACTATCCAAATCCTTAGTCGGGGACAGCCCTAGTGGGCACTGATGTCAACAACAACACTACTGAAGCTAGCACGGCACTCTGTGAGAATTCGTTTTCTACCCTCAAGAACGTCTTTACAGAACATCGCCTTAGTATGCTTCATCGACGCAAGGCCAATTTAATTCAGTTGGCATTTGAGAAGGACTTAACAAAAAAGTTCAGGAATGAGTGGAGGGACAGTGTTTTAAGAAGATTTCACTCTGTCCCCAAACGCCGCTTGCCGCTCTACTAATGATGGTGAGTAGCCTGTGGAGGAATTTTGTTTGCTTTTTTATGCACCTTATTTTTGTCAGTTCAGTTCAGTTTGTCAGTGAATTCAGAAGTGTTGAATAAATGGAGACTTTTCAAAGATATAGAATAGAATAGAAATGTATTATCCTGAGGGAAATTTGACACTGCGAATCACTCAACATTAAACATTTAGACAGAACAAGTCACGAATAAGAATAACAAAACAAATGGCCTAAGAATAGAATAAAATGAAATAGAATAAAAATAGAATAAAAGATACAGTAAATAAATACAGTAAAAATATACTGAAGTCTACAGTAGGTGTAATATTGCACAGTGCTGTTTAAAAAGTAAGAGTCCAGGAAGATGGTAACTGTCACTCTGTGCTCAGTGATGCAGTGAGGCACAGTGATGCATTGTATAGTCTGATGGCTGTCGGAATGAAGGACTTCCTGTGCCGTTCAGTGCTGCATTTAGGGAGTGTGAGCCTGGCACTGAACATGCTCCTCCTGTCAGCCAAGTCTGTGTATAGTGGGTGGGAGGGGTTTTCCCTGATGGCCTGGAGCTTAGCAAGGTTCCTCCTCTCCGCCACCCTCGCTAGAGTCCAGCTCCACCCCAACCACGCTACTGGCCTTCCTGACCATCTTATCCAGCCTGTTTGTGTCCCCTGCTCTCAGTCCGCTGCCCCAGCAGGTCTGTTATATATATCCGTTCAGTCTGTTTTTGTATAAGTGAATGTTCTTAAGAGAGAGAAATTTGATTGTTCAATTGCCTCTCTGCTGTTTAGTTCAGCACCGTGGGCAGCGCCAAGCAAGCCACAGCGCCGCTGTCCCAGCTGAAACGTATAAAAGGGAACCTGTGTTGAAAAACCATTGTGCCCCCCTGAGAACATTTTATGCCCCCCCACTAATTTGTTTCTGCAGCCTGGTCTGCTGTAGTAGTAGGCTAATCCTTGCAGTACTATTAAAAAAGCTCAATGACAATTGTAGTCCAAGATAGAGACATAAAGAAACATTTCATATCACATTGTAATCTGTACTGGAAAACTATACCATAATACCATCAAAACTATGATAGATATTTTGGCCATATTGCCCAGCCCTAACTACTAATAAATAATAATAATAATCAAATGATTTGCTACCACCCCTACCACTGTTGCTGCTGCTACTAATACTAGTGGTGCTACTACCACCAATTATATCTGTATAACAAATTACATACATTAAGAACCTCAAAGTGTTTGGTATGATTTGTTTGTCTATGTGTTAAAGTCAAGGTAGACCGCGCTCTCAGTATCTGACATTGGGTGCTGAAATCCCAAACATTATGAAGAAGAAAGCCGAAGGCCGGACCAGCACTCTCAGATTTTAAAAATTGTTTTTAATGGCAGCCTATAGTACAGACATGTTTCGGAACAGGTGTTCCATCTTCAGTGTAATAGGCTAGCAGTGATAGCTTGTAAAAATGGGAGCTATATACCATGTGGGCAGGAAGTGACATCATAGAGGTGAGCTTGGGAATGCTAGTCAACTTTGACCTCCAGAGTAAGGACTTGATAATGTAGCATGTTGAAAACAAATATATACCAGAAACTTAAATAAGCCAATAGCAAACACAAAATTCTATAAGCAAAGAACAACAACAACAGAAGGAAAACTTTTCACCATTTGTAAAATAATAGTAATGATAATATACTCATGATAATAAAAGTAATAAAAGTCACTTGTAGGAAACAGGATAACAACATTTTTTCATTCATTCCCTTTGGTACAGTGCCATTAATCAAATGAATATAGTAACCTGTCTCCCCCAGTCTAGAGGGCATTGTAGACTAACGAGTCCCATAAACAATAAGATTACATTAGGAGAAATAGAGAGATACGGTACACCCTTAAGAAAGGACATAGTGGTGCTAATCACTCAAATATACACTTGCAATGTCAGTAATGGTGTATATCTCCGGGACCGATGAACTTTTCTTGCTTACTCCTCCGTGTCTTCCTTTGGCCCATCTCACCGGTCGTGGTGGAAGGGGGCCGTCCGGAAACATCGTCTACGGAGGGAGCACAGCGGAGACATCTCCTTCTTAGGTCGGTCTCTGGGCTGCCTGGTAGGCCTGCAGGAGGCACCAAGTGTGTAGACAGTCATTTAGTCACAAGTATTTGGACAGTCATTTAGTCACAAGTATTTGGAACTGAAAATAGTATTATTAGTAGTATTTGCCTTTAGAAAAATTTACTTCTCTAGATCTAAAAAAAATAAAAATAATAACATTTTAAATGTACTAACATTTCCACATCTGATGTAGTTATCTGTCCACCTGAACTGACTCACCACAAAATACACACAAACAAATGTGGGAGCTATAAAGTAAGAATTTTGGGTTACCCCCCATGCCTTGTAAATATCGAGTTGAAAAAACGTTGTGCAGTGCATAAACCACAGTGTTCCACCAAACCAAACTCTTTTGTACTGAAGCTGCTGATTGACATTATATTGTCATTGTTTTATACAGTCTATCTATGCTCTTACGAATACAGTGAGACCCCCAGTGAATGAATGAATGTAAACTTTATTTAACAGATTGCAGAATGGGTACAATACAGTACGGCTCAATACATACAATTGTTAAGGGGATGCAGACCTGAGAAAGACGTTTGTCTTGTTTCCATCAGGGTCCCCCATTTTCAATTCATATAGACATTTATGACATACACAACATACATGACATTTATGGCATAGGGACATATAGGTATTTAGTACTGATACATTTGTGACATAACGGTATTCAAATATACAGTACTGTTACCCCTAGATCCTGACAGAGTATATACATATGATGGGGAGGGAACTGTACATTAGGAGGGGGTGGGTGGGTGGGAGGGAAATATACATACGGCGGGGAGGGAATATATACATGCGGTGGTGAGGAGACTGTCTATTAGGAGGTGGTGGGGGTTTTGGGCATTTACGGTGGCCAGTTTCGAATTGCAGCCTCCCGTAGGTGCTCTTTAAGAGCGGTTTTGAATGTGGGCAGGGATTCACATTCCTTTACAGCTTTGGGTAGGGCGTTCCACATTGTTGTGGCATAATTGCGAAACGTGTTTAGTCCCTTGTTTGAGCCGAATCTGGGTTTAACATGATTTGTTGAGCTTCCTCTGGTGTACATTTACATTTACATTTAGTCATTTAGCTGACGCTTTTATCCAAAGCGACTTACAAGTTCTGTACGACAAGCCATCAGGAAGAGCACAACTCTATCAGCTGAGTAACAATGTTCATCAAAGTGTTGAGGGCTACAGTGTAGGTTAGTTTATTAGGACAAGTGCATGACAGTATGGTTAGTTAGGGTTAGTTTTTTTTTTTTTTTTTTTTTTTTTTTTTTTTTTTAATTCAGATAATGGTTGAAGAAGTGAGTCTTTAGTCGACGGCGAAAGATTGGACGTGTTTCGGCTGTCCTAACTGGGGTGGGTAGTTAATTCCACCATTGTGGGGCAAGGACTGAGAATAGGCGACTTCTCTTTGATGACCCTCCCGGAGCTTGGATAGGAGTAGGTCTGAGGCGGCCAGAAGATGCAGAGCGTAGGGGTCTTGAGGGTGTGTAGTTAGAGACCATTGACCGGAGGTAGGCGGGAGCAGTTCCCTTTGCCGCACGGTATGCTAGGTCAAGGGCCTTGAAGCGGATTCGTGCAGCAATGGGGAGCCAGTGCAGGTCCCTAAGAAGTGGGGTGACATGGGCCGACTTCGGTAGGTTTGAGATCAGGCGGGCCGCTGCGTTCTGAATGAGTTGAAGAGGCTTAGTGGCAGTGGCCGGGAGGCCAGCGAGCAGTGCGTTGCAGTAGTCGAGGCGGGAGATGACTGTTGATTGGACGAGGAGTTGGGTGGCTTCTTTTGTCAGGAAGGGGCGTATCCTTCTGACGTTGCTCAGGAGGAATCGGCAGGTTCTGGTTGTCGCTGCGATGTGAGCAGAGAAGTTCAACTGGTCGTCGAGGACAACACCAAGGTTCTTGGCGGTCGGGGACGCGGTCACAGCTGCATTCTCGACTGTGATGGAAAGGTCGGTCAGGGGGGAGGATTTGGCCGGCAGGTGGAGCAATTCTGTTTTGCTTAGGTTCAGTTTGAGGTGGTTGGTCGTCATCCAGGCGGAGATGTCGGACAGACAGGCCGAGATCCGCTCAGAGACGTGGATATCTGAGGGAGGGAAGGAGAGGAAGAGTTGAGTATCGTCGGCATAACAGTGGTAGGAGAAGCCATGAGACGTGATAATGTTACCCAGTGATTTAGTGTAGAGGGAGAAGAGAAGGGGTCCTAAAACCGAGCCCTGGGGGACACCCGTCCGCAGGGGGCGGGTGGCCGACAGGGTCCCTCTCCATGACACTTGGTAGGAGCGGTCATTGAGGTATGATGACAACCATGTCAGCGCAGAGCCAGCCACTCCCATTCCTGCGAGGGCCGCGAGGAGGATCTGGTGGTTGACTGTGTCGAAGGCTGCAGATAGATCTAGGAGAATCAGGACAGAGGAGAGGCCTTTCGCTTTTGCTAAGTGAAGTGCCTCTGTGACCGCAATGAGGGCTGTCTCTGTGGAGTGACCAGTCCTGAAGCCTGACTGATTAGGGTCTAGGAGGTCATTCTGTAAGAGATAAGCAGTAAGTTGGTTGGATACAGCACGTTCAAGTGTTTTAGAAAGGAAGGAGAGAAGAGAGACAGGACGGTAGTTGCCTATGACGGTAGGGTTCAGGGATGGTTTTTTTATGAGGGGCGTGACTCTGGCTTGTTTTAGGGAGGTGGGGACCACCCCCGAGTTGAGTGAGGAGTTGATGGTTGCAGTTAGGAATGGGAGGATGTCTGGTGCTATGGACTGGAGGAGTGGGGAAGGTAGCTGGTGTAGTGGTTGTGGTATTCACTGACCTTTGGGAAGTATTTTGACATGTACATGGGCACCCCGGTCGTATAGTGTATCTTGTAGACCAGGCCCATTGCAAGTTGCTGTACTCTGTCGTCTACTCTAAGCCATCCTAGGTTGGCAAAGTGGGCAGGGGTGAGGTGGGTTCTGGGGTTCAGGTCAAGTAGTAGTCTGACCAGTTTGTTTTGTGATGTTTGTAATTTTGTTTTAAGCGCCTTTGAGGTGCTTTGGTACCATGAGGTGCACGCATAGTCATAGTACCCTTGAATGAGTGCTCCTGCCAGAGTCTTCAGGGTATTCTTGTTTACCAGAGAGGAGATCCGGTACAAGAATCTAGTTCGTTGGTTGACTTTTTTTATTACATTGGATGCCATTTTGTCACAGGAAAGATTTGCCTCTAGGATGGAACCCAGGTAGGTAATTTCGTCTTTCCTTGTGACAATATTGTCACCCACTGTAACTGAGAATCCGTCGGTCTTGCTGAGTTTGTTATTTGAACCGAAGAGAATGGACTCTGTTTTGCCCATGTGTAATGATAGTTTGTTATCAGCGAGCCATATGCAGATTTTGCCTAGTTCCGTGCTGAGGGTTTTTTCAACCTGCAATTTGTTCTTGTCAGAGACCAGCAGGGCTGAGTCGTCCGCAAACAGGAACAAGTTGCAGTCACAGGCTGACGACATGTCATTTGCATAAATTAGGAAGAGTAGCGGTCCTAGTATGCTTCCTTGTGGAACACCACAGCTCACTGTGAGGGGGGGGGATAGAGTACCGTTTACCTCTACCATCTGTTCTCTCCCCTCCAGGTAGGATTGCATCCAGCTCACTGATAAGCTATCAAAACCAATTGCTTTTAGCTTGTCCATTAGAATGGAGTGATTGACAGTGTCGAAGGCCTTTTGTAGGTCCAGCATGACCATGCCGCAGTATTTGCCCGCGTCCACCTCTTGTTTGATGTGGTCGTTCAAATAGAGGAGACATGTGTCAGTGGAGTGGGACGTTCTGAAGCCAGATTGGAATTCGTAGATTAGATTTTTTTCCGCCAAGTACTTTTCGACCTGTTCATAGACTATTTTCTCCATGACTTTCGAGATGGAGGTAAGAATAGAAACAGGGCGGTAGTTGCCTGGGTCTAATTTGCTGCCCTTTTTGTGTAGAGGGGTCACTCTCGCAATTTTGAAGTCCTTGGGGACGTGCCCCTGTTTTATAGAGAGGTTTATTATGTGTGTGATGACTGGGGTGATGGCGGCTGCTGCGTCTCTGAGGAATTTGGAGGGGATGTTGTCATGGCCAGTGGCCTTGTTAGGTTGGAGGGCGCTCAATTTTTTGAGTACCTCATCGGTTGTTACCATTTCAAGTTTGAAGTCGTCTTTGTGGACCCCTAGGTTTTTGTAGTATGCTACTATGTGTTCTACCCCATAATGCCCTGAGTGGGAGGGTAGTTTGTTTACCAGTGTTGTGGCTATGTTTGTGAAGAAGATGTTTAAGTAATTGGCTACATCCAGCTTGTCTGTGATGAGCGTGTTGTCCGTCTTTATGTTTATGTTTGAGAATCTGGTTTTAAGTTTTTTACTGCAGCCTAGTTGATTATTGAGTAATTTCCAAAGTTCGCGGGGTTTGTTTTTGTTTTCCTGTGGACTGATTAGGAATAGCAGTTACCTTTATAGAAATGTAAAACAAATTGTATGTCTTCCACACACCGGTGGGCCGAGCGGGACCCCCTAGCGGGCAGTGTGTTTGACATCCCTCAAAGTTGCTGTCAGATTTTCTTATTGTGATATTGTAACATAATTGTCACACCCCTATTCACACACCTCTTGCCCTAGTTTACAGACTAACCTCGAGTTGTGGACCATGAGGATCTTCCCAAGTCAGAAATATGTATATTATTCCATACTGAAAGTATGTTTTAGTATGTTAAAAAGTGTGTTAAAAGTATTAGGTCTACTCATTATGTATACATGCAGTGTATTTGGGTAGTATGCTGTATGAGTATAATCTACACTTATCATCATATTGTATTATATCATATTGTAGTCCATTTCAACAAGTTAATATAGGTCTTTGAGGTCCCCTAAACAAGTCTTTGAAGTATTTTGCTGAGAAAACCCCCACTCAGATTATGCCTTCTAGCAGCTTCTATACCTCTCTGTTTCAGTCATGTTCTTAACAGGCTGTTTCTGTGTCTGTATACCTTTAAATGCAGAAGAACTGCATGTGAACAATCAAATTAAATTCAGATCAAACTGTCAAACTAGGTGTTGTAGATCAAATATGACTCAAAATCCTGCAATTGCATATCCTACTTCCCACTTAAAATGTAAAAATGTTGTCAGAAATATATTTTAGGTTCAACATTAGTTAGAAAAGATAAAGTTTACGAGCAAGAGCGCCATCTTGTACTCGCATTACAATGAGCTTTTTTGTATGACAAAACAGCTAAAACGGCACAAAAAGGCACAGTTTCTGAATAAGAATAACACACTAAGTACAACTTAAGTGGTTTCAATTTAACACAACTGTAGAATACTTTCTGAACATGTAAAAAGTATACAAAGTGTACTTTCAGAAAATATACTTATACTTATTTTTTACTTTGGTTGTGAGCTCTTATTTTCACCTTACAAAGCAGATATGTTGTAACTCTATGAACAGTCGATGTCAGAGGGGCGTGTGCAGGATCTATGTCCTTCCAATGTCGCCTGTTTGTGGGGAAATTTAACAAGACCGATAATGTTACAATGTCCCATTTACGCTTTAGGCATATTCACAGTGACTTACAAGACGTGCAGACAGTGGAATGATTTGTCATTTGTCATCATCATCATCATTATCATTGTAAGTAGTAATAAGAATCAGAAACATTATTTTCCAAATAATAGATGTGCAATAATTTGTCTTGACTCTCCATATACTCCATGCACATTTAATACTATGTAACATATACATTTAATACTATGTAACATATACATTTAATACTATGTAACATATACATTTAATACTACATAACATATATTTAATACTACGTAACATACATTTAATACTATGTAACATATACATTTAATACTATGTAACATACATTTAATAGTATGTGTGGTATATAATGTATATGCAGTGTAGCTCAGTTAGTCAACTAAAGAATGAGAACTAATCACAGATTATTCAGCTATAGACTTGCACTTTATTACAATTCACATTGTATACTCTGGAGTATAACTAGATGATAATAATTAGCTCTATTCTATCCAAGATGATTTTGTTTGGCAATAAACTTGAACGTATTGTTAAACGTTGTTTGTACTGGACATGAAGTTATCAATGACTAACAACTAGTGTAAAGTTGCAAGGTGTCAAAGGTTGATTATGCATTTATGCATTTATAAAGTTATAAATGTGAATGTTTTTAGTGGCATGGATCCATTGGTTTAGTGTTGTTCCAACATTTCAGTGAGAGAGAGCAGTGGCATTTGAAAAGGTGTACAATACAACCCCAGGCCATAATATATAAACATAGCCCCATCTTGTGCCTCAACGTAGTAACTGCAACCTGAATCATGGAGTTCACTAAAAGAATCCTTTATTGATCCCCATGGAGAAATTCAGGCATCATAGCAGCATGTGGGAGGGGGGGATGGGAGGTAGTAGAAGCCATGATACAGGTCATAGAATTATAGTACAGTGGAGAAGTACAAATTAAAATAGGCAGTGTAAACAAAATAACAATATAATTAACTCTGGCCATGCGTATTATGGGCAAGTATAGGTAGGCAGTGTAAAAAGGTCAAGGTGCAAGATGAGGGTATGTATTCCCTCTCAGTTATATTTGCCCTACAATAAATATAGTTACAATATATATATATAATCTAATATATATAATCGAAAAATGCTAAATGCAAAAAAATGCCTTTTTATGCTTTTTGGGGGGTTTTGGTGATCAAATATTGAATATTGAACTATACTAATAAGTGCAGGAGCTCACTTATCCTTGAAAGACACTTTTATCACTGACTTAAAAGACCCATACATCTCCATAAATGTTCAGGGGGGAGGGAATAAGTGCTTACCCTACAGACCCCAAGAAGTGCTGTATATTCTGTATTGTTTAATATAAATGCATTTTTTATTCCAATCCCGATTTGTATTTGAGATTCCCAAATCCCATCGGACTTGACTTCTTCGTGTCCCTCAGTGAGTGTAATACCAGCATTCAACTGTATGGGCCACAGCGGTTTCTATCATCATTATCATCACCACCCACGCTATGCATAAAATATAGGTCCGTGGAGAGGCACGCTGAGGAGGCCGTGCAAACTGCAATGGAATATGGGGCATCTCTCTCTCTCTTTACCTAATATTTTGATTCTATCCTGACATTTTTCAGTTGGAAGGGCAGTCTATATGCATAACGGTAAAAAAATAATAATAATAAAAAGTGCACTTTTTTTATGAGGCTCAAAAAGGCAGGTGCTCAAGCACCCCTTGGGCTCTATGTGTGCACGTGCCTGCCCCAGACCCCACGTTGAGAACCACTGATCTTGAGTCACAGTATGCGCTGCTCAATCCCGATTCAAAACCTACCTGTTCTCCCAGGCATACAACCTTCCGATACCCATAACCACCCTCCTCCACCCTACCACCTCCCTTTCCCCTTCCCTACTTCCTCTCTCCTGCCCCCCCCCCTCCCTGCCCTCAGTTTCCCTTACTTCCCTGATTGTTTCCTCTACTGGCTTTTGTATTTGTTGCTTGTTCACTTGTGGTTTTATGTCTTGTGTATTCATACTGTTGTTTGTTTCACTGTGGTTCTATGTTTCTCTGTTCTTTGTTTTGCTTATTGTCAGCGTCTTTGGGTTATTGAAAAGGGCTATATAAATAAAAATGAATTATTATTATTATGGCTCTCCTGACATGAAAATGTACTCCATATAGAAACACTTCTACTAAAACTAAAATTATTGTAACAATATCTGACTGTCAAGCCACTGTTACCAGTTTTTTGGACTGTACAAATCCAATACCATTTATCATGTAAATATGTTAATGTGG
This sequence comes from Notolepis coatsorum, assembly GCF_963971535.1. NCBI lineage: Eukaryota > Metazoa > Chordata > Actinopteri > Aulopiformes > Paralepididae > Notolepis > Notolepis coatsorum. The sequence continues at coordinate 72,302,220 of NC_140166.1, read as the reverse complement.
CCTGGGATCTTTTATTTTTATTTTTTATTTTAAATATTTATTTGAAATGTGATCAACAAGGTGGCCCCATTGAAAGTTGTCAGAATCAAACAAAAAAAACAGAACCCTGGATGAATAATGACTGTAGGGGCTATTTGTCAACAACAAACAATAAAAACTAAAAAGCCACTGAAGCACCAGGCAGCGAATCTTACGCAGATCAGGAAGTCCATTGTCCAGACAGGCATTGACGGTTTTGTGGCATTTATTGTGATTAAAGAATATACAGCAAAAAGATGTTTGAAATTGTGTTTCCTTGTCTCTCCCTGACGCTGGTCAAAAACCATACACCTCTTCCCAGCTGTGCTCCCCAATTTCCCAAACCCCTTCAAAGTAAAAGCATTTAGCTGCAACTCATAACAACTTAAATAATATGGTTGTAAACAAATTAACTCTACAAAACCACATAACAAATAAATATATTAAATAAATGTGAAAATACGGAATAGCTCCCACAATGATATTTATATGAATGAATCAAATGAATAAATTATTGAAACAGTACAACAGAAACACTTCACCTTTTATTCAATTGAAGACACAGATAAATGAATTGAAGAACATTATTGAGATACTGTAACCAAGAAGACATTGTTTCAGGAATAACTCAATGAGAATAATAATAACCCCAAAAAGCTCAGTCAGTCTCTCAGATGCCAGTAATAAATTATAGCTAAGAATGATAAATGGCTGCATTTATAAGAGTGTTGGGTTGGGGAAATATATCTTTTGACAAATAGTCTAAATTATTTGTATGACTTCCATTGCTTCAAGATCCACAGGAAGGTTTGATGTGAATCAAGTTCATTCATTCTATGCATCCCAAGTCCAATTAATTTAGTTTAGGGTCATGCTAGGGTCATGCCCCTATTCCAGAACTGCAGACCAGTCTCCATCTTAAGTGTAATTGACTATGAGTCTATGAGGTTCTAATGATACATGCTACCTAGTACTACCTACTGACTTTATTACAAAGGAAATAGACCAGGGGTGTAGTATGGTGATGCTGGACCTCTAAAGATATACTGATGATACATTTGATACTTTTTATCACAGTATTTTACTGTTTAAATTGAGGGCCATGGGTTTCAATGATTTGACTCTTAAATGGATGAAATCGTATCTCTCAGAATGAGACCAGTTTGTTTATGTTAATGTGACCAAGGAAGTCCACTGTGGAGTACTAGGGCAGTGTGTTAGGACCCAGGGACGTGCACAGGACTTTAGAGGGGCAGGTGCTCAAAGGCTGAAAAGGGCACTATACCTGTGTGTTATAACCGAGCACTAATAACCGATTTTTAAGGGCCCTTTTCGGGCGGGGGGCCCCCCTTTTTATGCTTTTTGGGGGGTTTTGGTGATCAAATATTGAATATTGAACTATAATAATCAGTGCAGGAGCTCACTTATCCTTGAAAGACATTTTTATCACTGACTTAAAAGGCCCATACATCTCCATAAATGTTCAGGGGGGAGGGAATAAGTGCTTACCCTATAGACCCCAAGAAGTGCTGTATATTCTGTATTGTTTAATATAAATGCATTTTTTATTCCAATCCCGATTTGTATTTGAGATTCCCAAATCCCATCGGACTTGACTTCTTCGTGTCCCTCAGTGAGTGTAATACCAGCATTCAACTGTATGCGCCACAGCGGTTTCTATCATCATCATCATCATCACCACCCAGACTATGCATAAAATAGGTCCGCGGAGAGGCACGCTGAGGAGACCATGCAAACTGCAATGGAATATGGGGCATCTCTCTCTCTTTACCTAATATTTTTATTCTATCCTGACATTTTTCAGTTGGAAGGGCAGTCTATATGCGTAACAGTATTTTTTTTTTTTTTTTTAAAGGGCACTTTTTTATGAGGCTCAAAAGGGCAGGTGCTCAAGCACCCCTTGGGCTCTATGTGTGCATGTGCCTGTTAGGACCCTATCACTGTGGAGTACCCCAGGGCAGTGTGTTAGGACCCTATCACTGTGGAGTACCCCAGGGCAGTGTGTTAGGACCCTATCACTGTGGAGTTCCCCCGGGGCAGTGTGTTAGGACCCTATCACTGTGGAGTACCCCGGGGCAGTGTGTTAGGACCCTATCACTGTGGAGTACCCCAGGGCAGTGTGTTAGTACTGTGGTCAGTACCCCAGGGCAGTGTGTTAGTACTGTGGAGTACCCCAGGGCAGTGTGTTAGTACTGTGGAGTACCCCAGGGCAGTGTGTTAGTACTGTGGAGTACCCCAGGGCAGTGTGCTGGGACCTTATCATGGGTGGACATGCTAAAGCTCACCGTGGAGGACAGAGTGAACATGCTGAAGCTCAGGTTGCTTCATGGTGTCTTGTTTGACTCTGCACCTAATTACTTCAGAGGGTATTTTACACGGGTTAGTAACTCCCACAACCACAGGACCAGAGCCAGTGACACTAATGTGAACATGTTTAAATGTAGGACATTAGTAGGGAAACACACCTTTGCTTACACTGGAGCAGTAGCCTGGTCTACCGGCATCACTAAAAAAAATTTACCTTCAATAGGAGTGTTTTGTTTTTACTTAAATTAACTTTTTTTGTAATGTTGAATTTATTGTT
>NC_140166.1:72232097-72294597 GCF_963971535.1 Notolepis coatsorum | reverse complement strand
CCAGCCAGTCAGCCAACCAGCCAGACAGCCAGCGAGTCAGACAGCCAACCAGCCAGACAGCCTTAAACCTTTCGAGGTGTGTCATTAAAACTGAACGGAACATTCGCATGATGATGTCACAGTGGCCACTGATCATTGAAAGCTAGAGTTCTGGAATTCCCAAGATAGCTGAGGAAACATTTCAATTTTTTTTAAGAACACACCACACAAAGGGTTAAAACGACTTTATATGCCACAAGCTGTTAAGTGTTTGGTGTGTAAACTCTACTGACCAAGGTTTCCAAAGGCTTTTAAGAACCATCACCTGTACATGTTGGTTCCACTTGCATGCACCACACGTTGAATGATTGACAATTTGTGTATTTTCCTACCGTTTACACTTTTAGTATTCATGAAGCCACTACATGCCCCTAATCTAGAGCCGGTGAGACGTCAGTTAGGAGTACAGTACAGGTGCAGGCAGTGACATGCGCTACCCCACCCACCCACCCACCCACCCCCACCTCTCTCTCTCTCGCTCTCTCTCTCTCTCTCTCTCTCTCTCTCTCTCTCTCTCTCTCTCTCTCTCTCTCTCTCTCTCTCTCTCCTCTCTCTCTCTCTCTCAGACATGACTTACACCCACACACCACAGCCACAGACACATACATACAGACATGACACAACACAACTGACTCCAAACAGAGGAGATAAACAATATAAAAGATACAGTAAAGTCTGGCAACACCACATGAGAATATTATACCCAAATATCGGTTATCGAATATCGATAATATAACAACCAAATATCAGTTATTCGATAATTGCCATTTATCTGTCACTATTTAAAAGTGTAACTGAGATCTCAGAATAAAGGAGTTTTTAAACCTGTTTAGTCTAGAGCGTGGAACTCTAAACCTCCTCCCAGAGGGCAGTAGCTCATACTCGTCATGTAAGACATGGGAGGGGTCCGAGACTATAGAGTAGAGTAGTCTCTCTCTCTCTCTCTCTCTCTCTCTCTCTCTCTCTCTCTCTCTCTCTCTCTCTCTCTCTCTCTCTCTCTCTCTCTCTCTCTCTCTCTCTCTCTCTCTCTCTCTCTCTCCTTTTTCTTTCGTTTTCTTTCTTTCTTTCCTTTTGATTATTATTTTGTTGTTGCGTTCTTCCATGTTCGCCTCCCTTAGCTGTTAAGCGCCTTGGGTCTCCTGAAAGGCGCTATATAAATTTAAGATATTATTATTATTATTATTATTATTATTATTATTATTATTATTATTATTATTATTATTATTATTATTATTATTATTATTATTATTATTATTATTATTATTATTATTATTATCCCTCTCTGTCACCCTACATATCATTTTAATCTATAGGCATTCCCATTCAAATGCAAATTCCTGAATGGTCACTTGGTTGATACATGTTAAAAAGTTTGATATGGCTGTTATTATGGAACGCAATGTTGGTTTGGTGGCAGACAGGAGACTCTGGAAGCTAATCGCAAAGGCATCATTCGGCTGAACATTCCGGTGGCTTGCAGTTGTGTCCAAACCCAACCCCCTCCAATGTACAGTCCCCCCCCCCCCTCCCACCCCGCCTACCCAACCCCCCACCCCACCCCACCCACCCAAACTCCTCCAATGTAGTTAGTGTAGTAGATCTGGTATGTCATAAATGTATAGATGTAGCAGTACTGTCTATCTGTATGTCATGTATGTCATATATGTTATGATGAATTGAAAATGGGGGACCCTGATGTAAACAAGATGAAAGTCTTGTCTTTCTCTGGTCTGCATCCCCTTAACAATTGTGTGTATTGAGCCGTACTGTATTGTACCCATTCTGCAATCTGTTAATAAAATGTTCAATCAATCAATCAATCCAAACTTTGTCTGCACATGAAACAATGCTTGTTTCCATGACAACGTGATTAAAATTCTAAGACAGCCATCTTAGGTGTGCTAAAATAAATTACCATGATATATTAGTAAAGGCCCTCTCTCTCTATCAGCCCCCCCCCCTCCCCCTCTCTCTGTACAGAGGTGCACAGCGTGTGCCTGGGGCGGGCAGGGGAATGCAGGCTTGCAGGTTAGCAGTGTTCAGAGCGCTGTGATTAACCTGTGGAGGGATGAGACTTAGTAGCTACTCTCTGTCACTATAGCCTCTAACGTGTGGAGTGATGAGACCACACGTTAGACACTCAATTTGAATAAAGTGATTAATCTGATTAAATTTGTCTTTTTTCTTTTATTAAATCAACTTTCCAGCCCCCTGTCAACTGTCAAATGATGTCAACTGTCAACCTGAATTAACATTCAGTATTCAATATTGTCTGATTCAATATTAACATTCAGTATTCAAGTAGAACAGCTAGCTAGCCATTGTGGACACTCACCTTTCCACAGCAAAACGGTAGGCAAGGCACCTTGGTTGAGAAGGCTTCAATCTATGTTGTTTAGTATATCTGTTCAGTACTGTTTCAATATGCACAATGAGCTCTTATGAGAGAATTGTTGAATATATATATATAGACCACAAATGTTCTAGAATGTTTGATTATGACATCATACTGTGACATCACAAATGTTCTAGAATGTTTGATTATCATACTGTGACATCACAAATGTTCTAGAATGTTCTATTATGACATCATACTGTGACATCACAAATGTTCTAGAATGTGCTATTATGACATCATACTGTGACATCACAAATGTTCTAGAATGTTTGTTTATGACATCATAATGTGACATCACAACGGAACATGTTTGAGAGACATTTGAATAATATAAATAATGTTTGGTAAGGCTGTCCCTGAAGCCTGTTTTTGGGATTCAAACTTCGTCAGGGTTCTTCGAACGGACATTCGAACCTTCGTTTTTAATAAAAAAAAATTTAATAAAAAAAATTATTCAATTTTTTTTTATAAATTATTTTTAATTTAAAAAAATTTATATCCTCAAACGAAATCCTCAATTTGAATAAAGTGATTAATCTGATTAAATTAGTATTTTTTCTTTTATTAAATCAACTTTCCAGCCCCCTGTCAACTGTCAAATGATGTCAACTGTCAACCTGAATTAACATTCAGTATTCAATATTGTCTGATTCAATATTGACATTCAGTATTCAAGTAGAACAGCTAGCTAGCCATTGTGGACACTCACCTTTCCACAGAAAAATGGTAGGCAAGGCACCTTGGTTGAGAAGGCTTCAATCTATGTTGTTTAGTATATCTGTTCACAGTAAAATTCGCAGTGTCAAATTAACACTTAAAGAGTCGAATTTAACACTATTCCAGAGTGTATATGACTCCAACTACGAATAGTGTTAAATCGACTCTTGCTCCTGTGTTAAATTTTTTGAGTTAAATTAACTCTAAATAGAGTACAAATTTAACACTCGCTTACACTGTATGGTGTTATTTAAATCGACTCTTGCTCCTGTGTTACATTTTTTGAGTTAAATTAACTCTAATAGAGTACAAATTTAACACTCACTTACACTGTATGGTGTTATTTAAACTTAACACTATAGGTTTAATAACACTTGAGAGTGTAATTATTATTCTCAGAAGTGTTGATAATTTACTCTTATGTGATAACAAATTAACTCTGATTGAGTTGAATTCCAATGCTCATTAACACTGCATTGAGTTATTAAAAGTTAACACTGAGGTCAAATAACTCTGCTGAAGTGTTGACATTACACAGTACTGTGTTGATAATTTACTCACTAGTAGTGAAAAAACAGCTCTGCAAATAACACCCATTAACACTGCACAGTGTCAATGAAACCGGACACTATATTGGTGAAAATAAACCTCACTGGTGTTAATTTTACACTTAATTTACTCTTGTATAGTGTGAAATTGCATTTACATACAATATACATTAAAAAATCACAAGTTACCACAAAATGATTTCAACAATTTTATTGTTGGTCAGGCAGGGTCAGGCAGGCTTATAAAAAAATAAAACATAAATATACATTGACCTCAGCAGGTCTGCATAAAGTGCAATATGGAACAATACTTCACAGCTGATTTATACAACACCTTTACAACTATATTTGGGCATCGTTTGGATTTGAACGATTCCGGTTCAGATTTTTTTTGAAAATGTGTACATTTTTTCATACTATTCACATTTTCAGTTGACTTGATACAGTTTAATTTGGTTGCTGTACTGTAACTATGGTATTAATTAACAAAGTAAAAAAAAATAAAAAATTAAGAATCGAAATGCAAATATGTTACTTCCGGTTCCAGAACCGGATGTTAGGAACCGGTTGCTATTAGAACCGGTTTTCGGTACCCAACCCTATTTACAACTCCGTCTGGATGCAGTAATAAAACAATCACATTAGCAGGTCTGCATAAAGTGGCAATATGGAACAATATACTTTGAGCAATCTGTCGTTCGATAATTCATTTGAATATCAAATGGTTTAAAGTAACACAGCTGATTTATATCCAAGACCTTTACAACTCCGTCTGGATGCAGTCTGACCTTAAAGGCATGGTAATGGTCATCAAAACACATGGTTTCCATCAGTTTTCCACAGAGCAATACACTGTCATCTTTCACAGCAATAGTCTTGATCTTACAAAACACAGGCATCTCAAATGCTACCTCAGTACAGATAATCAAGTCACAGCGGTACTCTGTACCATGATGTTTTATCCACTTGGCAGAAAAAACACTGGTTACATCTCCAAATAAGGAAGCAATCTCTGGACCTTCTTTGAGCTCAACAAGTGCCACCATCTTTCCTGGACCTATGGTTAATCTTTCTTTGGTAAAGGACTCCCGATACATTGCCATACAACTTTGGTGCTTTTGGGCTAATGTCTTTGTAATGTTTTTAAAGGGGAACTATCTTATAAATGGCCTTTTTGAGTGTTTAGCATTGTTTCCTAGCTATGTGAACTTATATTAATATGATCTATGTCTCAAAATTCTCATATTGGCGCATTCTTCCAATTCTCCTCTCACAATATTCACCCTCACTGAACTGAGTCATTTGAAAATGTGCCTATATGTGATGTCATAAAGACACTGCTGCATGTTAATGTTCAGGCGAACACGACGCTGCGCAGTGGTTTAGGAGCCCAGGCTCAAAACAGCTCGAGATCTTGAGGTAGAAAAATGCTGTTTTTGAGGACTTGATTAGAAATACAAAACAATGAATAAAAAAAATATATATATTACAGAGGTGTTCCATAGACTCACAGGAATTGTGTAAAAGTGCCCAAATAGTGAAAGAAATAGTAAAATAGTTCCCCTTTAAAGCTTTTTAATTGTCTCTTAAAGAAGTTATGTTTAGCTTCATAACGCATGCACCACATGTGCAGAATTGGGCCAATGTTCCTTATATTACGAGGGTAATGTATCATGAAGTGATGCTTTGGCAATAGGTTGCTTCTAGGAAATAACTGCTTGAAGAGCCGATGATGATCAGTGATTACATGTTTGAGATAAATGGTCATGCCATATGACAGGACTGGTGAAAATACAATGTTAACAATCTGTAGAAGCAAAAGCAGAAGATGCCAGTACTTATCATCAGTCTGTATTAAATCACCAAATATCAGAGGCATATTGCGCAACAAGCACCAAGACTGTGTGGCATTCAACCCCAAATCCTTACTTTCATCCAACAACTTGACTCTTGGCGGACGGTTTCGCTGCTGATTGTAACCATAGTCAAAAGCATGTATTCTGCCAGCCAGTTGTTCAGCATTTAGAAGTTTCTCCTGAAGAATGTACTTGAGAATAAGTTTCACCTCAAACTGAGCAACCCCCTCTAAAATATCATGCATGATATCTACAGAGAAGTTTGTGGCTGTGTTGAAATACTCAAGTGAATTCAACAGACAACTGCGTTTCACGCCATATATATGAGGTAGCGTTGGATCTGTCTGTATAGTTTGACAGTGTTGTGCGTGCATCTCAACAGTTCTTAGTACAACAGCTGGATCATCTTCACAGAATACAGTCTGAAAACGAGCTTTCTCAAGAAGACAGAAACGACAGCAATACCGAGCCCCAAATGACTCCACAAAGCCAAACAGACCATGCAAGCCAAGGTTATCCCCAGTGACCTGAACTATGGTACCACGAATTACGTGTCTAAACATGGGAATTTTAAGTCCCTCTGTCTCCAGTACTTTCAGATCAAGTGGCTCAAGTATCAAATTGAAATCATAACGCTTAATGTCCTGTGCATGGAAAAGAGCACACAAATGAATATTAATCAAAGAGGAATTATAGATTGGGGGGAAATTTCTTAATGTAAAGTATACACCACCTAATTTATGTATACCCTTTTTAGAGCCCAATGGATTTGCAGTTTCAAAGTCATCATAAAAAAGTTGAATTTGAAAGGAATCTTTTTCTACTGAAAACAGGGGACTTTCTTTCAAATAGGTGGCATCTCTCAAGTCTGCATACACACCTTCCTTAGTCATGTGCCTGGGCTTTAACATGTCTGCAAGTTCTGGGTTTTGAAAAATGCTCTTCAGCGTTTCCAAAATGGGAACATATGCAAACTTATCAGTTACAATGACCTGGTCATATGTCCCAGTAGTTTTGTTTCTTCTGCTGTCAAATCTTGTGCCAAGCACCTTTTCAACGGGTTCAACTTTTCCCCATTTCTCTTTGAAGTGTTTGTTTATTTTTGCCTCAGAATTTAAGTGTGTGAATGGGTTTTCCAACTTTTGGAATGACTGTTCTAAGCTGTTCTTATTTTCTGTGTCCTGTGGAGATAAGCACTGTAGAGCTGCATCTTTAGCGTGACTATGAATCTCAGAAATCACTTCTTCCATGGTTGAGACAAAACTTTTTACAGTAGACTGACTGGTTCCAGCAGCCTTGAGTTGTGCAACAGCAGTTGCACACATATCGAGAGTGCTCCTATTAGAGTTTCTGAACAGTCCACATGTGGCCGTCGCATCGACATCAGATGTTGTGGCGGTCTCATCTACATTAGCGATCACCGCCTCTCTTACACTGTTTACATTAACATCAGTGTCAACCTCTTGGTCAATATACTCAGTGTGTTTGTTGTCTAAATGTTTCCTAAAACCTGAAAACGTACCAAACCTATAGCCACATCCAGTCTGAGCACATTTAAGGCGAAGCTTTTTTCCTTGAACGTAACCGTGAACTATTCGCAAATGCCTAACAAGCCTATTTGTACAACCTAACTCCTTCCGACAATCAAAACACTTCATGGCGGAGGAGAAGCCTCATGCACTAATGAAGCAACCTCGCCCTAACTTCAGCAACACGAGGACTCTCCTTGACTTTCCCAACATCAATACTATACACAGTGGTCTGGAGGAACGTGTACATGTTGCGCAGCATGGTGTTGTATGCTGTGCCAAACACATAATGTGCCTTAAAGAGTTCATCTAAAGCACCAAGAGAAGAGATTGACTTGCAAGGTATGGCCTTCTTGTCAAGAATGATGTAGAACCGGTGGATCGCATTCTTCTTCACTCCAACAGCCAGGAGATAGGGTTGATTGCTGGTAGTGATGGCATCAAGATGCTCTTGGATGCTTGTTCCAGTCTGAGAAGACAAACACACATGGAGAAACAATTAGAATTACATGATTGTGGCGGCTGGGTGGCGCAGCAGTCACGAAAGGGGCTAAGAATTGGCATAACGACTAACATTGGAATGGGAGAAAAACAGAGAAAAAGGAGGGGGGGAATATAAAAAATAATAATAATAATAATTACATGATTGTAGCATTATAATTATAAATTTGTACATTAGGAGAAAATACCAACCTTCTTGAAGATCACAAGATGCTGCTCCGCGTTGGACGCCGACACCTTCCCTGGTCTCTTCCGCCCCTGAGCAGAGGGTGGGATCAAGTGCAACAGCAGTAGAATCGATGAGAGGTCACTGTCCCAACCTGTAACGATACAAGTTGGATGTTAAGACACTTGAATTATGTAGACCATAAACAAAATTCAGTCCATCTGCAATGTTAGCAGTATTTTTACAAAATAAGATAAAAGACAGCAGTTCATCACAAGAAGCTCTGCCACTCAAAATATGAATATACAGTACCAGTAAAAAGCTTGGATGCACTCATTCAAGTGAATGGGAAGACACTTTTGACTGGTTGATAATACAAAATGCCTCGTACATTTTTCACAGAAGTTCAGTGAAAAACAACAAGAATGGTACAGTATGCTCAAAAGCAGCTTACCAACGTCAGCATCCACTTCAGTGTCATCCTCAGGAGGATCAGCTATCAGCAGGAGCTCTTGAAGCTCACTGGTGGATGGAAGCCGTCTGCATTGTTGGATGATCTTTTTCTTGTATGTGGTCGGCCACTTTTCCAGAAGCTTGCCCGATACACCTTCTCCAAACATCAGAACGAAATCCTGTTCAACCTGTAGAGGGGTGATTTGGGGACAATTTCAGGATTTCACAGCCAACCAAAGTTAGTGGGTGCTAGTTGAGGTACAATACATCTACCGTCTATCATTCAAGTGTCACAAAATGGTCAAAATAATGGCAGATAATTACCACAGGCCGAAACGTTGTGTTCAAGTATATTAAAACTTGGGAACACTACAGACGGTGTGCAGACTTTTTTTCCACAACATTACAGATCTATTTTGAGTCTAGCACCCGTGACTATACACTTGGGATGTGCGTGAGTCTTTTCTACTAACTATAGATAATTACCAAGCCCTTGACGTCTTGGAAACGTGGAAAGTCAGACAGTATGTTGCTTGACTGCTGGGGGTCGAGGACCTTGTTGTGCCTATAGTCAAATGTCAGTTTCATCTTGTTCTTCACTGTGTCCTCATCAGCTGAATGTTTCATTAGTGAGATCGCTTCCTTGCACTCCTCTTCGCTCAGGGCAGTCTCTGCAACAACATGGGAATCTCGTCTGGCAGTTGGTCCTCCTCCACGAGATGGTTCTCCACAGGATTCTACAGAATATGGGGAAAAACACAAAAAAAAAGAATCTACCAAAGGCCTGATTGATGGAGTTCTGCAGGTACACAGTCATGGCCGTAGCCAGCTATGAGGCCACCGAGGTCAAACTCCCCAACCAAACAAGCACACCATTGATTTAATTGACATATAAATCACACATAAAGATCTAACTATTACTCCTCTCTGAGCATGAATATAAAACAGGTGATCTAGTTACTGTGTAAACCTTATGCAATATTCATCATGGATATTTGGATACTTGAAATCTGTATGAACTGAGTAGTTAGTATCAAATGAAATAAGATGGAACAGCTCCATGCATTAATTGCTCATATTTGCTCATTACCAGTATGGTATTGTTTAAATTGTACAGCTTTTTGTGTCTCTGTCTTTGTCTGTCCTTATTTTGTGTACTTTCAGTGAGCCAAGAAGTGGAGAAATATATTAATACTTCAGTAAAATAATTTTTTTTACCAACAACAGGTGACTTTATTATAGATAATGCATTTTGAATGAATAGGTTGGGTTGTATAACTCATTTTGGTATGCATTTAGCCCATTCACCAAATTATAAATGCATAAGAGACCACAGGGCTTTGGTGCACTCTTTAGGCCACTCACCTGTAAGTGCCCCCACGTCCTGTAAATTACTTTGTGAGTGACTGACCTTAAGTTGATCTCTAGATAATAAAGTTTGTATAAAAAAAAAATGTACCTCCCTAATTTCTAAACCCTGGCTACGGCCCTGTATACAGTAATCAATAATGCTGCTTGTTTTGTTAATCAACTCGTTGTACTCAAGATATGCATTATTAGTGTTACCTCCAAATGATGATCGTTTGTCTTTAGCAGCGGTTCTCTGAATAGTTTTAATCCTCCAGGCCAAGTATCCACTGCCACTCTGGCCATCATAATAATGCTCCTTGGAGGGTGGAATAAAAACAGACACTTCACATTTAAAAGTGAAAAACAGCATGCTCTGGTAGGATTAAAAATTTATCAATATTGCCACAACCATTACTGTGTGCAACTCACATAGCCATTCTTAGAGTGTGGGTCACTGAGGTAGGGGAATAAGGTCACGATTCCTCTGGCATACTTTTCCTTCAGATGTCTGGGTGGTGAAGTACTGGAAGATTAAGATTAAAGAAGAATGTATTTCTCAGTCATATTCCCTGGATTTCATTTAGATTTCAAATTAATCGGAAAGCTAGATTGAGAACAAACTAAAAACAAGGAGCTAATTACCCATTCTTCTCTGTCAAGTCAGCTGCCAATAGGTTCACCATTTTCCTTCTGTTGTCATCGTGCAAGGACTTGGTTCGATTGTATTCATTTATTATGCGTTCTCCACCAGATTTCTCACGAAGAATGGATTCCACCAACTTGAAGCACAAAAGCACATGCACAAAAAACAATTCAGTGTTAGGAATATACTGTAGACTGCAATTCAAAGTTAAGGTAAAGGATAAGTATCCTTAATATCAGTTTTAACCCTATCTGAGGTCTGTCTAGCATGCTTCTGACTCGTGGAGATGATAATTTGAGAGATCCATCCAATCTCAAGTGAGCTACAATATTCTTACAGGCACGCGACCAGTACAATGGAAAAGATGGGGGCATAACATTGACAGTAAAAAACATGCATTTCTGAGTTGTGAATCACAGGGTGATGCATACATATTACATGTGTGTCAACTCTTACTTGCTTGGCCTCTGTATCCAGCCTATGGCGTTTTCGTGAAGGGTCCTCTGAAATGATGACAGTATCCTGTGATCCTGACGAATCCAGGGATGATGGCTGTGACCCTGACGAATCCAGGGATGATGGTTGGGACCACTCAGATGAGGCTAGCGTGGAGACAGACTGCTTAGATGAGGCTAGCGTGGAGACAGGATAAATAAATAAAAAGATTATACACAGTTTCCTCATAAAGATGTCCCTTATCTAATCGAATGTAAGCTTCACATGACAAATAACTTATTCATTAAATATATATTACAAATGTAATCAAACCTGTGTCATATTTGATGATTAGCACCCCAGTGGATGCATCTCTTGCTACCTCCTCAAAAACATCGTCATCCAATTCGGTCCCCGAACTGTCAAAAACTTTCACACCTTCCGTTACAGCTGGGACACCAAACTTTGCAAATGCTAGAAACGGGCACAAAAGCTTTTGTAAACAGAAATGTCATTGGATGTATCCAGTGATTTCTAAATCTACTCACTAAATATTCACTTAATCTTGAATAATTGCTGTCTGCAATACAATAGATGAAGCCACAGATCCACCCAGTGGATAACCATTGAGTATCACATTGAGGACAATTTCCCAATGATCCCAATTTCTTACCTGCACTCAGAAACTCGATCAGATTTATTTCTGTAATCCGAACAAACTTTTGGACATCTCCCAGTTGGACTTTCAACAGCATGCTTGCAGCAAGCCTGCAAGAGAGTTACCAACGAGTGGGCAACTTGAACACAGGGAAGTGTGGGAAATTAGTGTCAGGCTGGAATATTCAGTGACTTTGTACTTATTATTTACCTTATTGGGGACATTGATCTAAGTTAAGTTATTATTAAATGTTTTACTTAGATCAATGTCCCCAATAAGGTAAATAATAAGTACAAAGTCACTGAATATTCAAGCCTGACACTAATTTCCCACAGATGCAAACAGACAAAAAAAGGAGAGTTATATAACCCAGGGTTTTTTCCTTGCATTTTCCCTGTGTTTCTTCCATTAAACTCAATCAACCATATTGTATGCATTCTAATGCACTCACTCTCATAACACACCATTTCATAGTACAGATTACTTATATCATTCAAGGGTATTTCCCCGCATTAACATTAGCAAGACACATTTGAAAAAACTCACGAAGGGTATAGGCTGGCTCACGTTCAAGGCCTCCCTCAACGTGAAATGGCGCACGTGCAGTCTTCTTGGCTGTCGCCGAAATCTGTGGACTTAACAAAATAATAACGTTGGTCAAATGCCAAATAACTGTTACTTGATTTCATACTGTAGGACACATTTACCTCAGAACATGGCATGCAAATGTTTGTTACTAAGCCAATGTTAGCAGCTTGGTAACAGGGCCTTCCTTGCATTTTCCCTGTGTTTCTTCCATTAAACTCAATCAACCATATTGTATGCATTCTAATGCACTCACTCTCATAACACACCATTTCATAGTACAGATTACTTATATCATTCAAGGGTATTTCCCCGCATTAACATTAGCAAGACACATTTGAAAAAACTCACGAAGGGTATAGGCTGGCTCACGTTCAAGGCATCCCTCAACGTGAAATGGCGCACGTGCAGTCTTCTTGGCTGTCGCCGAAATCTGTGGACTTAACAAAATAATAACGTTGGTCAAATGCCAAATAACTGTTACTTGATTTCATACTGTAGGACACATTTACCTCAGAACATGGCATGCAAATGTTTGTTACTAAGCCAATGTTAGCAGCTTGGTAACAGGGCCTTCCTTGCATTTTCCCTGTGTTTCTTCCATTAAACTCAATCAACCATATTGTATGCATTCTAATGCACTCACTCTCATAACACACCATTTCATAGTACAGATTACTTATATCATTCAAGGGTATTTCCCCGCATTAACATTAGCTAGCAAGACACATTTGAAAAAACTCACAAAGGGCTGGCTCACGTTCAAGGCCTCACTCAATGTGAAATGGCGCACGTGCGTGCAGTCTTCTTGGCTGTCGCCGAAATCTGTGGACTTAACAAAATAATAATGTTGGTCAAATGCCAAATAACTGTTAATTGATTTCATACTGTACACACATTTACCTCAGAACATGGCGTGCAAATGTTTGTTACTAAGCCAATGTATCGCCCTGTGTTTCTTCCATTAAACTCAATCAACCATATTGTATGCATTCTAATGCACTCACTCTCATAACACACCATTTCATAGTACAGATTACTTATATCATTCAAGGGTATTTCCCCGCATTAACATTAGCTAGCAAGACACATTTGAAAAAACTCACGAAGGGCTGGCTCACGTTCAAGGCCTGACTCAATGTGAAATGGCGCACGTGCGTGCACTCTTCTTGGCTGTCGCCGAAATCTGTGGACTTAACAAAATAATAATGTTGGTCAAATGCCAAATAACTGTTAATTGATTTCATACTGTAGGACACATTTACCTCAGAACATGGCGTGCAAATGTTTGTTACTAAGCCAATGTATCGCCCTGTGTTTTTTTCGATCTTTTTTTCCAAACGATACAATTCACAATCACCCCTCCACATTGTATTTAACAACATTAACATTACCTCTTGCAAGTTGCTGGAAGCCAATAGCTACCGAATTAATTAATTAATATGTGATTAGGAGAAACTTACCTGCCGAGTTACCTCTGCCGCGACGTGAAGAAAATGGCGTGTCTTGGACGTTCTTCAAGAGAAGGAGATGGGCGGAGCTTCCCAGAGTAGTGATGACACCAGCCAATTAACTACGAAATATTTCACCAACACTGTCTGCATTTTACTCAAACTGTTGTTGTAATAACTCTGAAAGAGTCAATGTACTTTGACACTGCATATTTGACACTGCGAATTTAGTACTGTTTTAAGATGCACAATGAGCTCTTATGAGAGAATTGTTGAATATATATATATAGAACACAAATGTTCTAGAATGTTTGATTATGACATCATACTGTGACATCACAAATGTTCTAGAATGTTTGTTATCATACTGTGACATCACAAATGTTCTAGAATGTGCTATTATGACATCATACTGTGACATCACAAATGTTCTAGAATGTTTGTTTATGACATCATACTGTGACATCACAACGGAACATGTTTGAGAGACATTTGAATAATATAAATAATGTTTGGTAAGGCTGTCCCTGAAGCCTGTTTTTGGGATTCAAACTTCGTCAGGGTTCTTCGAACGGACGTTCGAACCTTCGTTTTTAATTAAAAAAATTTAAATAAAAAAATATAAAAGTATACTTTTTATATATATATATATAATAAATATATATAAAATAAATATATATAAATATAAAATAAATATATATATCCTCAAACTAAATCCTCAATTTGAATAAAGTGATTCAAACTTCTTCAGGGTTTTTCGAACGGACGTTCGAACCTTCGCTTTTAATTAAAAAAATTTAACTAAATAAAAGAAAATTCATTTATTTTTATAAATTCTTTATTATTATTTTTTTTTATATCCTCAAACTAAATCCTCAATTTGAATAAAGTGATTAATCTGATTAAATTAGTATTTTTTCTTTTATTATTTTGTTAGTGATGTAATCAAAAATAACACTTGGAACAAAACAAAAAACGGTAATATACAATTGGTAAACACTCTGATTAACCAAAACACTTAAAAGAAAACTGGATGAATTATTATAATAATATGTGGTTGGCACTTCTTTATCGTTGCTATTGTAGATAACTGTGGCAATTCTAGAGTTAATACATGTACACAATTGTATTCATTGATAACCCAAAAAAAACAGTATCTCTAGGAGAGAATGTGTATATCTGTGTTTTAACTTTGTGTACACACTTACCGCCCATAATGGGAGTAGGTATGCGTTACTCATAAATTGTTTCTGCTTGGGGAGAAGTCTTGGTTTTGGGGAGAGTAATACGGGTTTGCTCTACTTCTAGAAACAAAACAGTGAACAAAATGTGTATTTTAGCAGCTTTAGAGGCTACAGGCGTGTAGTTCACCAGTTTGATAAGAATCTATTATTTGGGAAACAGAAAATACTCTGTTACACTATAACCACTTGTATGGCTGGGTGTGGGCGATATGGCCAAAAATGATATTGCGATAACGATATCGATAACAATATCATATCACGCAATATCCATAATTATCTATATTGTTATAAGTATTAAAAAAAATATATAACAACAGATGTATGTTTATTTTGCAGCAATTCTTTGTCGTTGCCGCCATCTTTAGTGTTACAGCCCCTCACACTCCAGTTCTCAGGCTGCAGCTGCTTTGAAAGCGAAAGTAAACCGGCTTCTCTGCTGGCTGTGGCCCAGGGGAGTTGAACAGTTCTGGCTCTGCTAGTTTATTTTCGATCTGTTGGCGCTTTTTTGATGGACAAACCACCGCACATGTGCACCGTGACTCGCGACTGGAGACTAGCTCTGCTAGCACACATAGCCTACTGTGTACAGATGGTTTCAAACTGTATTTTACATTATAAAGCAAACAAGAGAAAAATAAATCTCAATTTGGTCAGTATTGTCATTTGGACAAGCAAAGCCATTACTTTAAGTTGCAGGCAAGAAAGACAAGTCTGTCCACTGTCTCTGGGTTTGTATAATATATATATACCATCTTATATATCTTTACATATTGTTTTCAAGGGAATCTTTTTCTGGTATCATGAGTGTTTTACAAAGGTGTGAGAGAGAGAGAGAGCGAGAGAGAGAGAGAGAGAGAGAGAGAGAGAGAGAGAGAGAGAGAGAGAGAGAGAGAGAGAGAGAGAGAGATGAGAGAGAGACACGATATAGACAGACAAATTATCTATATCCTTTGCTATTTTAAGCTTGTTCCGGAAGAAATGACTGTGAGTGTCAACCTTTAGTAAAGTCCTGTCTTTAGTTATCCTAAATAAACGGCAAGCAACTAATGTCATGAGTGCAAAATTAAAGGACAATAAATCTAATCTAACTGAAATTGTGTAGCACAGACCTTTCTATGGATCAAAACCTCAATATTATTATGGTGTAGTTAAATACTTCATGTATCCTTAATCCCTAGGCTAATAAGGCACTAAGATGTTAGTAAAAAAAAAAATGTATGCCAATGACAGGAAGTAATGGTATATGTGTGTGTGTGTGTGTGTGTGTGTGTGTGTGTGTGTGTGTGTGTGTGTGTGTGTGTGTGTGTGTGTGTGTGTGTGTGTGTGTGTGTGTGTGTGTGTGTGTGTGTATGCGTGCACTGTGCACGAGTGCACATCTAGGGGCGGGGTGTAGATTTTGGTCTCCCTGATGTTGACTCCTTAGCCACAGCCTTGGGTTGTTTAATACTGGACGAGTGTTTCATAACGGCCGTTATGTGGTCCGGTTTCGGGGCCGGTGCGTGGGCCGGTGTGTGGGCTGGTGCGTCTGAATGTCCCGGGCTGAATTTGTGTCCCAGTCCGCCCCTGAACACCCCTACAGGTTCAAATCCAGAGCCTGTAGGATAATGAAGGACCCTCATCACCCCAACTATAGTCTGTTAAAGCTGCTGCGGTCAGGCAAGCGCCTCCGCATGCAAGAACAGAGAGACTCCGACTCAGCTTCTTCCCCCAGGCCATCAGAACACTCAACACTTATCTCTCCACAGAGAGGAGCCAGAATCAAACTGGGAACTTTCCGATCAGGGGCGTTTTTAGGGTTAGAAAACATTGGGGGCTTCAGCCCAGGGGGGTGGAGGGGGGGTTGAGAGGGATCTGGGCAGTCCCCATAGAAAATTCTAAGTTAACAGGACCAAATCATCAGTTTCTTATTTATTTATTTAACCTTTATTTAGCCAGATAAAACATTGATATGGTCCAAGAGGCCCCAACGAGAGTACAAATATACATATATACACATATATACATATATATACATATACATACACACATGAACACACACGCATTTTTGCAATATTCTGAATCCACTGTATATTTGTATATTATTACTTATTACTTTTTACTTCTTACATTTAGTACTGTATTTTATTCTTGATTTTAAAAAAAGTGCAATATTCTGAATCCACTGTATATTTGTATATTATTACTTATTACCCTTTACTTCTTACATTTAGTACTGTATTTTATTCTTATGATTTTTTTTATCATGTCTATTTTTTTAATGTTTTTTTTGCACAATCTAGGCGGGCATGGCCACCTACATTTCACTAGATGTCTTGTGTGTGACAAATAAAACTCTTCTTGAATTTTGAATATTGAAACATATCTGTATGTTAGTTAAGGACCCAGTGTTATTTCAACACATCTTTATTAAGAGTGTATTGAAATTAATGTATTTACAGACCTTTCTTATAAATTTTTTTTTGACAAGCACTTCTATTCTTAGAAGCCTGTATGTGTAGTAGCCTGTGACTGACTGTGACCTGATCTGATGGGAGCAGGGAGGAGTGCAGTCAGCGTGTGCTAAGGCAGGAGGACAGCTGACTCAGCACCTATCCCCACCGCCTGTGTGTGTGTTCACTCAACAGCGTCTTTATCCCTGGCGACAGAACACACCCCCGGGGCCCGCGCGTCCCGCACCAAGCACCACCGGTAAATCCTCCCACCCAATTCTCACGGACACCTCTCTCTCTCTCTCTCTCTCTCTCTCTCTCTCTCTCTCTCTCTCTCTCTCTCTCTCTCTCTCTCTCTCTCTCTCTCTCTCTCTCTCTCTCTCTCTCTCTCTCTCTCTCTCTCTCTCTCTCTCTCTCTCTCTCTCTCTCTCTCGCTCAATACCATGATTGAATAGTGCTATGGTGAAAGTGAATGTCCACCATTTAAAATCAAGATAATAAATACACGCTACATAGAAGTGTTATACATCATCCGAAAGCAGGGAGCCTGATGATTAATTTGAGATGCAGTTTCAATTTAGACATGTAACAAACATACAAATAAAAACTGCATGGTTTTGATTCTAAATTACATGGGAGTAGCTTGAATTGGGCTGTAAATTTGAGACTCTTGTGGTTCCAATTCTTGACCTCAACATTTTGCTTAAAGATCCCCTCTTGGAGGCATGATATTGACTATATTATTGTTATTTGTGCAGAACTTGTCTCCAGAGTGCCTTTTCTTCCCTGGTGAGGGAGAGCTTCTCTGTACGTCCCTGAAATCTAAGTTGCATGTGTGATAGTTCGAAACTATCATGGTCCAATAATGTGGTAACTTACACCTTTATCTTCAGCTACACAGAAGGCTGGGTATGTATTGACATGTTTTGAAAGAATATAAGCTGCTAACTTGAAATTCCTGGTAAATGGTAAATGGCATAAATGGTCAAATTAATTAGTAAAATGGACTGCATTTATATAGCGCTTTTATCCAAATCGCTTTACAACTTATGCTTTACAACTTATACCCATTCACTCACACATTCACACACCGACGGCAGAGGCAACCATGCAAGGTGCCAATCTGCTCACTGGGAGCAGTTAGGGGTTAAGTGTCTTGCTCAAGGACACTTTGACACACTGCAGAGAGGAGCCAGAATCAAACTGGCAACCTTCCGATTACCGGACGACCGCTCTACCTCCTGAGCAGGCACGTGCACACATAGAGCCCAAGGGGTGCTCAAGCACCTGCTAAAAAAGTGGCATTTAAAAAAATAAAAAAATAAAAAATAATTTTTAATTTTTTTTACCGTTGCGCATATAGATTACCCTCTCCGCGGACCTATATATATCAATATGCATAGCATGCGGTGGTGATGATGATGATGATGAGGATAGAAACCGCTGTGGCCCATACAGTTGAATGCTGGTATTACACTCACTGAGGGACACCAAGAAGTCAAGTCCGATGGGATTTGGGGATCTCAAATACAAATCGGGATTGGAATAAAAAAGGCATTTATAGTAAACAATACAGAATATACAGCACTTCTTGGGGTCTGTAGGGTAAGCACTTATTCCCTCCCCCCTGAACACTTATGGAGATGTATGGGCCTTTTAAGTCAGTGATAAAAGTGTCTTTCAAGGATAAGTGAGCTCCTGCACTGATTATTATAGTTCAATATTCTATATTTGATCACCAAAACCCCCCAAAAAGCATAAAAAGGGGGCCCCCGCGCCCAAAAAGGGCCCCCAAACATTGGGCTTGCGCGCTCGGTTCTAACACACACAGGTATAGCCTTTGAGCACCTGCCCCTCTAAAGTCCTGTGCACGTCCCTGCTCCTGAGCCACTGTTGCATATTCATAGATCCTATTCTCAATGAGGGTAAAGGTGTAGAGATGCTGCTAAGCCATTTCAGTAGTTTATTGAACAATTTGGTGGAGAAAAAAACCCCGAAAACTAGCTCATTAGCTAACTCTGGCTCATTTACATTGATGTGGAAACTGAAGATGTTGATTAATGTGCACTGTCTTGGGTAAAAAATAAATAAATAAACTTAAAAACGTAAACTTAAATTTAGCTCCTTTACATGTTGGTTTCTGTGCATTCCTCAGCTGTCTTCTCTCTTCTCTCTATTCCACAATAACAGACCCCCCCTACCGTAAAAACTCTAAGCTCTGAACTCCATGCATTGCATATTATACCCTAAGCTCTGTTACCATACTTTGAACTCTGTTGCCTATACTCCATTCATCTGCCAACTGCTTTCGCCGTCTACAACTGCCTTACACAATAATCATAACTACCTACCTTATCTACCCATATAAGTCTGTATGATAACATGTACAGCAATGTTGTATACTGTATATATATATTTATCCACACCTGTCTGTATATACCTGCATATAATCCTGTCCCTTTAATATTTCCCATTACAATATCTATATACTATATCTATATCTGTACATATCCCTTACTTACTCATACTAGTTATACCGCTGGCCAGTACCTGCATCACTGTACTATTAATACTACTGTACAATACTAACACTGTACATACATCTGATTAGCATTATTACTCAGTAGTACAAATGTATATATTTTATATCCAGTTTAATCACCTGTATATTGTCTATTGCTGTTGCACTTTACTGCTACATTTGCACTCTGGTTGGATGCCAAACTTTTTTTCATTGTACTGTACTTGTGCTGCATAATGACCATACATTTTTATCTAATCTTGAATCTAATCTAATTCTTCAAGGACCATAGTTTCATATAATACCACTGTCTTTGCTCTGAAAAATAGATGGCAGCGGGCTGCCAAACCTCAGAGGGTAAAAATATTTAAAAATAAATAAACTCTAACTGTCACTGCAATTCAATTAATTCAAGAAGTAGATTATCTTTAGAATTAAAATACTGAAGAACGTTGTGGTATGAAAAGGTCTTCCTACAGTATATACAACCTAAATGTAACAAATGAACAATTACATTTATACTGTAGGCCTACTGTGAAGTAAAGAAGTAAAGAAGAATGAAAGTTCATCAGCGAGTCTAAACGTCAATTTCTTTTTACATCTTTTCACAAGTTTGACTTTTTTTATTGAATAAATTATTTTATAATCACGTAATCACGTTGACATTGCCAACAACCGATCCCAACCCTGTTCCACACTGGCATCCAGTATTCTTCCATTCAACGACACACACACACACACACACACACACACACACACACACGCACGCACACACACACACACACACACACACACACACACACACACACACACACACACACACACACACACACGCACGCACGCACACACACACACACACACACACACACACACACACACGCACGCACGCACGCACGCACGCACGCACGCACGCACACACACACACACACACACACACACACACACACACACACACACACACACACACACACACACACCCAGCGCCAACACCCAGCCTCTCCTCTTCCGCCTGGCTTCACACTCTGCCCTTGATATTATGTGATGTCTTACATACCATCGGCAGAGGAAGAACCATAGCCGTCTCTCTGTCTGCTTTTGTTTGCCAATCATGTAGTTGAGTTCCTCTGATCGGTGTGAAAATGGCACGCTAACCAAACAGGCCCCGCCGTCTCTTTATCCCAGGTTCCGGGGTTCCGGGGCACATCAGACACCAGGGGCGCTCATGCGGAGCGAGAGTAGATCTGCTAAAACATCTTCTGTCCCTCAGTGGGGATTAAAGCGTCGCTACGCTCCCAGGCCCGGACCGCGGGCTCCAATCACTCTGGTCTGGGCCGGAGGGTGAGCCAACTGTGTGTGTGTTCTTGGACTTCTACTCTTGTGAGGACACAATTGTTTAAAGGATATTTTGGCCATTTGGTCATCACTTTAACAGGCCATGTTTAGATGTTATGGTTATATGGTATGTTTAGGCAGGTTTAGATGTTATGGTTATATGGTAGGGTTAGGCATGTTTAGAGGTTATGGTTATATGGTAGGGTTAGGCAGGTTTAGATGTTATGGTTATATGGTACGGTTAGGCAGGTTTAGAGGTTATATGGTTATATGGTAGGGTTAGGCAGTTTTAGAGGTTATGGTTATATGGTATGTTTAGGCAGGTTTAGATGTTATGGTTATATGGTAGGGTTAGGCAGGTTTAGATGTTATGATTATATGGTACGGTTAGGCAGGTTTAGAGGTTATATGGTTATATGGTAGGGTTAGGCAGGTTTAGAGGTTATATGGTTATATGGTAGGGTTAGGCAGGTTTAGAGGTTATATGGTTATATGGTAGGGTTAGGCAGGTTTAGAGGTTATATGGTTATATATGGGGGGTCTCTAAAATACTGACAATAAATGCTATTTTTGCCATGCATTTCTCATTTTTCTGTAATTTTCTGTATCGTCATCATCGTGTATAATAATAAAATTAGGCTATTTTGATGTATGATTAATGATTTGTGCACTAATTCACCGTAATAGCATAAACTACTCGTAATATGCATGCAACATGCATGCTATTCTTGCGTTTACCATTCGGAGCGTGGCGGCGCTGCACTGCAGTCTGCAGGCACAAATCAAACTTCACCCGCCGTTTAAAATAAATAAATACAGGTATCCAGGATAATGTCGAAACCACCCACAACATATCAGAACGGAGGGGCCCATGAATCAAGCTGCTGTGTGTTCACCCTGTGAACGGGCTAGCGTTACATACTTAGAGTACAATGTCGGAATCACTGAGGCAGACTCTGCTGCTGTTGAACACATGAATGAATTAATTAAAGGGGAACTATCTTATAAATGGCCTTTTTCAGTGTTTAGCATTGTTTCCTAGCTATGTGGACTTATATTAATATGATCTATGTCTCTAATTCTCATATTGGCGCATTCTTCCAATTCTCCTCTCACAATATTCACCCTCACTGAACTGAGTCATCTGAAAATGTGATGATTTGTGATGTCAGAGAGATACCGCTGCATGATAATGTCCCAGATGCCACCAGGGCCCTGTTTCATGTACGTGGTTCAACTAAGTCGATCAAGATGTCCATTATCCAGCTTCAGTTAACCCGATGTTCGAAGCCGGGATTTTCCTGTTTCACAAAGGTGGATTCAGTCTCGTTAACTCAAGCCAGACTTGCGAGTCAGGCTAAATGCGCGCGGCCGTTTTAGGTGAAAAGCCAGCACGTATCGATGGCAGAGACCCTGATTCTCAACGGCATTGATTGATTAATTGATTTAAGACTTTATTGACAGATTGCAATACGGCTCAATCGCCTCGCCGACAAGTTAAATGCGTTATCTATAGGCTAATTCTAAGTCCCTCATTACCTCAATCAATCAGACTATATTTCTTTAAACTTGCCTGCTGGATTGAATAATCAAATGAGATCTTGCTAGCGAAAAAAATTAGTTAACTGTTATACAGAATTACGATACGGCCCTCTTGCCCATTGATTGATGTATAGTCAATCTTTAACTTATCTCCAATGTGGTCTAACGGGTTGTTCTTTTGACTTTCACACGGACGACCGGGGTTCAAGACCCTAGTCGTCTCCTTTTTTTTGCAATATAGGAATAATTCAATTTGGTGCACGTTGAGAGCTATATAAAGAATGACATCCTCAATGCATGTAGATTTATAATATTTTAACTTAAAACCAGGCTACTTTGGCGTATAATCATTAATATTATATTAAAAAAAATCATATTGGAAACACCGGGATTTGAACCCGGGTCGCAAGGTCCAAGGTTGGCAGGCTTGAGCACTACCGCTGGGCCACTGTGCCAGATGGGATAAATTCATTGTTTATACATTAATGAACGAGAGACCCGTGTTTAGAATATTCCTTATTTTGAATGAAGTTTTATTTCTTTATCCTCATTCATTCATGTGACGTCAACGGCTCATTCAATTTCTCAAATCCGTCAAACAGCGCATCTCATCAGACATCTTAATCCCAGTTACAATTAAAATAACCACATTTTTGTGTACATCGCACGAGCGAGCGCCACCGTCGCCACGGTATATATAACGTGCATTATTTAGGACAAAGTGAATTTAATATCAGCATTTTGGGTCTATTTTACATTTCAAAAGCCCCCTCTGGAAGAATGGAGCACAAAAACGTAATTCAGAATGGTATAATGCAGATCGTAGACTGTGGGAATAGTTTCAGGAAACGAGCTGTCACTTCTTTGCGGGGGCGTGGCTCTGCGTGATCGGGCTAACTTGAACTTGAACTCTGCTTTCGAGCAGGCTCAAACTTTTGGATCTGTTGGCATGGTGATCTGGAAAATCCACGTACATGAAACCGGAAAGTCCGGCTAACCCAGTTATCCAGCTAAAGTTATCCGGCTAACTCAGTTATCCAGGTACATGGAACGGGGCCCAGGCCACACAGTGGTTTAGGAGCCCAGCCTCAAAACGGCTCGAGATCTTCAGGTCGAAAAATGCTGTTTTTGAGGACTTGATTAGAAATACAAAACAATGAATTAAAAAAAATATATAATTACAGAGGTGTTCCATAAACTCACAGGAATTGTGTAAAAGTGCCCAAATAGTGAAAGAAATAGTAAAATAGTTCCCCTTTAATAGATTAATTAATTTGCATATTAATTTAAATATTAATGAATTAATATGCAATATCTTTAGTGATTTCCATGTTCTATCGATCTCAGGGAATGTATTCCCAGTGTCAGAAATATTGTGTCTGTTACTAGGCTTGAGTAAATTGTAATGAACCAAAGGAGAATATAATTTCTTTTAAATTTAATTAAATTTTTTCATCTTTGATGGTGAATAACACCATGCTAACATTGACCAGACGTGAAACATTGCCACTGAGCTCATTCAGCACCTTCTTGATATCACGTGTACAAAACATCTAAGCAAATGAATAAAGGGCAAATGATTTACAGGGGGTTTTGTAGATAGAGTACTGCATTTTGCCATCCGGACACATGCAATTTGAAATATGAATATAGAATATCAGGCCTATCCTCTTGGCTACATTTGAAAAAGAAACACAACATTAATTAATACGTTCTGTATTCATCTGTTTTTTCATCTTTACTCCCTGGCGCCAGTGTTATTGACCATTTTCACAATGTTTGCGGACCCATTGTATATTCTATATTATAGCTATGGAGACAATAGTATGGCTCATTTGACAGGCACTATTTATAGTCCAACATAGAACAAATTTATAGAGCTTGCTTAATTTGTATTTTCATGACACATTGCATCCTTTGATCTTTGTTACTATCTTTCGTCATTGCATGTTTGTCATGTCCTATTCCAATTATATTTTAAAATGATAATTGTACTATATTCTATTATGCTATATTTAATAATAATAATAATAGATTCAATTTGTACCGCACTTTATATTCACGAGAATCTCAGAGTGCTACAGGAGATATAGACAAAAAGTTAAATGAATAAAACAATTAAAATGAATAAAAACAATTAAAATGAATAAAACAACCAATTAAATGGAAGAACATAAAAGTAAAATAAAATAAAATAATAATAAAATGAATAGAAGTAAAAATAAAAGTAAAAGAAAGATTCAGGCAAAAGCCTATAGTTAAAAAGAAATGTTTTTAGGCCCCTTTTAAAAGCCTCAATGGATTGTGGTGCTCTCAGGTGGATGGGGAGAGCATTCCATAGTTGATATCCCATTTAATTGTATTCAACCTCTTTATTTACACTTGTCCAGCCCTGGCCTATATTTGATTTCATAGTTATATTCTATTCTATTGTGCTTAACTTATATTTCATTTTATTTTACTCCACCTTTATTGTATTATCTGTCTGTTAATGTCTGTCCGCTAATGTCGCACCGAAAACAACCAAAGCAAATTCCTTGTATGTGAAAGCTACTTGGCAATAAAGACCGTTCTGATTCTGATTAATTTCTCCATCACTGCAAATCCGCCCCTCAATTAATAACTTGTGTCCCATGAGGAGACCTACCCCCATGAATATTATTGCGCGGATCGGAATACAGGCGCGCTCGTGGGAGCTTGCACAAAGTCACCCATATGTTTCCACTGCCACGTTTGGATATCCCAACTGTGCTCAGACTGGGATATGAGATGCCAAATGTGTTTATTTTGTTTATTCCGTATTGTATTTAGTTTATTTCGTCATTGCATTTGTTTGTCATCCACAAATAAATTATTTTGAGCGGACCTGTCCATAGTGCTGAATCTTTATACCGAATTTAAGCACTGTGCCAAGCAGTGAATATATTTTCTAATTTACGAATATTTTGAGTGAGAAAGTTGTATTTAATATTTAGATAATAGAACCTGCATTATTATATACTCCAGAATAAACTTTTCATTGGCCGTGTTTCCATGGAACCGACGGAACGTTATAAATTAAAAGTTTATTCTGGAGCATATGAGTGTGGGGTGGTACAATTGGAATGTGAGTGCAGTCAATAATAATAATCATCATCTTTATTTATATAGCACCTTTCATACAAGGATTGCAGTTCAAAGTGCTTTATATAATGAAGACATACTCAAAAGCGACTTTGTCCCTTGGCCACAGAATGGTACATTAATTTTCAATAGAGCTGAGTAACCTGGGCAACTCACCCACAAACAAGTTGCCCACTGCTTAACCATGGGCGATCGTCATTTTGCAAACAGTCGGACCTCCAC
The DNA here is from genome assembly GCF_963971535.1 of Notolepis coatsorum. Classification (NCBI taxonomy): domain Eukaryota; kingdom Metazoa; phylum Chordata; class Actinopteri; order Aulopiformes; family Paralepididae; genus Notolepis; species Notolepis coatsorum. The sequence goes on along the minus strand of NC_140166.1, from coordinate 72,268,855 downwards.
ACCGCATTGTATCCCTACACTGCCTACATGTCCCACCTGCTGTGATCAAAATGGAAGAGAGGTTGATGACAGCCATTCTAATGCATGGCTTTCATTTGACAGAGTACAGAAATAAGCATTTCTCGGTCCAAACTGAGCGGCTTCACAAGAGAGAGAGAGACCACTACAAAGATACAATCAGAGGCTATCGCACCGCCCAGTGTGCAAACCATACCATGGTCTTCGGGGGAGCTCATTCGGGGGTCAGCAGCGCTGCGCGTGCCTCACAAGGAGGACTTTACTGTGACGCTTGCTGACATATAGGCTATAGGTATGAGTAACGTTGCAGAACCACACATAGTCCACAGTATACCACACAGGTCTGCATGCATGATGAAGACCCACATATTGAAATACACATGCTCAGATTAACCCCTCTGATCCAACACTAAAATTCACACAGGCTTCTGGAGGCTTCCCACCCTCCAGAACATTTACAACAAGCGGTGCAGGGGGAAGGCTAAGAGAATCATCAAGGACTCCAGCCACCCGAACAACTGCCTCTTTGAACTGCTGCAGTCAGGCAAGCGATACCGGAGTCTTAAGGCGAGCACAGAAAGACTCAGAAGAAGCTTCTATCCCCAGGCCATCAGGCTGCTCAACGAACAATAAACACTATGCAACAACCATCAAATGCACACAGCACACACATCCACACGCACACACTCACTTTAAACAAACAACTCACTGCAGCACCCACTTTACACACTTTAGAACACCTAAACACACTTTACACTTTATATTTATTGGTAAAGGATTTGCACTACAACTCGTACACCTTACTGTAAATTGTACCTAAATTGTACCTCATCCCATTTCTGCTCTGCACTATATAGTATTGTATATTAGTACATTGCATAGTATATTGTATATTGTATGGTAACTCAGTTACTTCTATTCTGCATCGAACATTGTACATATGTCTATACTGAACACTGTGACCTCTATTTTTACTTCTATTTTACATGCTATACTATTTTATTTCATACTTATCTTGTCTAACACAGTCTCTGGAGCGAAACAGTAAGAAGCATTTTGTATAAAAGTATTCTGTACTTCTGTATGACAACTATTAAAGAAACTTGAAACTTGAAACTTGAAACACAACTGTTGTGAAGGGCCAGATTAAAAGCTGAGAATCTACATTTATTGTTTTATATACCTTGTATATTATTTATATATACACGTTATATCCCGTTAAGCCTGCGTTTGAATCCCAGTAATATTCACTTTCCTCATTGGATAACGTTCTCGGCGCCAGGCGGCGAGCCCCCAAAGTCAGGTTCAAAGGCGAGTCAAGGCATGTTGGAACATGCCTGGAGACGGCGCATTGATTCGAGACGAGAACTGAGGTTTGGCACTAGAAAGCCACTTAAGTATATATATCGCGGCAGGTGCGAACAGTAGCTGTTCATCAAGTTCAGTGTGATTCTAATGTAGTGAGAAGCAGTTTGTCTAACAGAGCGTTGAGAACCACGTGCGAAGTGAATAGTAAAAGTGTCAGATTTAATGCAGTAACGTCAAGTTCGACTTAGCTTAATGTGAAGTAAGAGTCGTTATTTATTGTGTATCATGCCAACAGCAGTTCGTTCGTGTGCAGCATTACCCAGCAGTTCGTTCGTTTAGCTAGTGGAACCTTAGCCAGTGTGCGTGGACTAAATACATTGGTGCCAGTACACGAGGAGGGCCTAGTCGGAGAACCTACTGGACATGTGCATATTGGAACCGACGGCGGCGATTGCAGAACCAGTATTGGTTGGATTATAGTGATTGTGGAACGTACTACCCTTGGAGAAGAGCATCGTTAATACCCACTGTCGTTTGGATTTAACCACCTTGAGGATCTACTTCGGGCTGGCTTCGTGGACCGAGGCTAGCTGGCTATCATCATTGCTATCGTGCAATTGGATTACAGTTATTGCTTTGTTGCTGAGCATTTGGATTACAAGGACTGGATTCTGTACGTGAACCCCCTTCTTCTTCAATTGAACAGACTGAGTATCCGAACATTCTTCTTCCCTCCAGAGCTTACATCTCTGGGAGGAAACCCCTTGTCTCCAGCGGTACCAGCGTTTCCCCCTATAATTGCCATCCTACGCCAGGCGGCGTTAGCCTAGTACCCCATCGTAGGAATTATTCTATTCCCACTGACTTTTGCTACTGACTGACTTATGCATATTCTTCGCCATACAAGCGCGACCTTAATTCTCATATCTGTACAATTTGCTGCATAATAATAAATACCCTCAATGATATTTCTTTGTCACCGTGCCGTGTTATTATGAGTGTCTGCCATAATTAGTTGTACTGTCTGGCAAGTAATACTAAGTACATAATTAGCAGTGGTTTAATCGATCACAATCTTTAATACAGTCAGGGTTTTGTAACCCCTCAGTTACAATTGGTCCTTCGAGCCGGAGGGTATCAGTAATCTTAATATCATATTAATATTGATATGGCCAGCGGCGGACACTCTCCAGACGGCTCTCCCAAAACTAGAGCGCCCTAGGCGCAAACGTCAGCCCCCTCCACAACTGGAGGACTACGCTTTCGTTTTACCTCCTAGCTTATCTAAAAAGACGTTAAGCACGGATAAAACTGATAGCTTAAGCATGCCCAATCCTATCGACTTGTCGGCCCCACCAGTAGAGACCCCAGTGGGTTTAAACGAAACTGACTTAGCTCACGGGGGGAACAAGCGGGACATGACGTGACTATACCCCAAGACAGCGCCACCGGGATAGACCCCGGAGCGCCCAAGGATAAAGAAAGCGCCACCGGGATAGACCCCGGAACACAAGAGACCCAAGAGCGCACACCCGAGATAGACCTCGGCGCGCACCCAAGAGAAGAGTACCGCGTCTTAGAGATGGACCTCGGGGCGCGGGAGAAATCAAGAAGCAGCGCTCAAGAGATGGACCTCGGAGCGCGCCAAGAGAACAGGTCCCCACCAAGTCCTGTCAGCGCCCGATCACCTCCATCAGTGTCATCCCCCAGCGAGGCTGACCAGCGACTAGCACAAGCCTTGATCGCCACACTAACTGCATCAACCGAAAGAGACCGTCTCCAAGCACAGACACTTAGTGAGCGCGAACACTCTGCAGTGGAACGAGAGCGCCTCCAAGCGCAACAACAGAGTGCGCGCGAACAGTCTGCAGTGGAGCGAGAACGTCTCCAAGCGCAACAACAGAGTGAGCACGAACGCATCCGACTGGAAGAGAGTCGCCTCCAGGCTGACGCAGCGATGACTATCAGACTGGAAGAAAGGCGCCTCCAGGTTGAAGAGAACATTCAGCGAGACCGCACCAACGCGCAACGCGATGCACAGCGCGACGCCGCCAATGCACAGTGCGAAGCGGAGCGAGACCGTCTGCAGGCGCAGATGATAGAACAATTGATCCAGAGGGCGACCCCCCCCCTCCTCCACACGGAGCTCCCGGAGATCATCACGACACGGGTCGAGGGCACCTTCCCCTACCCGACAAATCTACACGGGACCCAGCCAACAGGAAGAACCTGCCTACGTCGCCGAGCCCCCTCCCCGACCGGTCTATACGGGACCCAGCCAACGGGAAGAACCTGCCTACGTCGCCGAGAAACTAACTAGAAGACTCCAGGACCTAGCGGAGGACGAGGGAGGACAGCAAGCCCACCAGCACGAACCTACTTTGGACCAGGAGGCCCAGTACAGCCCCGACCTCAGCCCCGAGTCACTGCGTTACAAACCCCTGACCCAACCCATGGGTGAGTTTAATACACAGTCAGCACCGAGGAGCAGCACCTGGGGGCCCGGCCTCTGGTACCCACCCAGCACTAACCCACGACCACCCGTACGGGGAGACTCGCCCAGGAGGCCTCTCCCCCTACGCGCATCGGTGTCCCAGCCATCCATGGCATCTTACCTTGGAACACCCACGTTCCCAGACTTTACGCGCGAGGACAGAGCACAGTATACGGAACTACGCATGTGTTTAGAGACTATAATGTCCGATGTACACGACGAGTCTTATAAATATGCCATCCTCCTCAAGCATCTTAAAGTGCCCAGAGCGCATAACATAGCGCTGGCATATTCGAACTCAAGAACCCCCTACTCAGATGCTCTGGTGGCCCTCGACGCGCGCTATGGACGCATATGGGATTACGTGATCCAAGAAATACGAGATATCGACCGCCTCCCCCCAGCCAAAGACAATAGAGCACTAGATGACCTCTCTATCAAGGTACAATCCCTTGTGGGGATGCTGGGGTCACAAAAGGAGAAGGGGAGATATGAACTATATGCAAATTCCAACATGGAGCGGATACTGGAGAAGCTCCCTCCAGCCCGTCAAGAGCGTTTTCGGCGGCAGAAAGACCACCGTGACCCCCACGGCCCAGAACCATCCCTCCTAGACCTGGCTGATTTCCTCGCCAGGGAGGTCAGCAGTCTACGACTAGACACATTCGTGTGGAGTGGCTCTAACCCTAAAGATGGACCGAGGAGGTTCAATGACAACCGCCGGTCCGTGACCGTTATGCACCAGGCCGAGTCAGTGCCGCAGCACAAGAACCACAACACCCCCCCCGCGAAGGGAAAGTGGAAGATTGCCTGCCAGTATTGTGAACATGAACATTGGCTGTCTCAATGTGACACCTTTAAGAAGCTGACTGCGGACGAAGTGAGTCAGTGGATCAAAGCGAACCGCCGCTGCTTCCGCTGCGCGCGCAGCCACATGGCAGCTGAGTGCCGCCTGAAGAAAAGATGCAGCAAGTGCGACGGCGCCCACCTGGATGTCCTACACGACAGCAACAAGAGGAGACCCGTACCACAAAGCAGCTCGAGAGTAAATGTCATGTATATAGACCCTGCGAAGAGCGGGAGCTCCCGAGTGCTCTTGAAGGTGGTCCGAGTGCTCCTAAGCTACGAGGACAAGGTCCTGGACACTTACGCCGTCCTCGACGATGGGTCTGAAAAGACTCTCCTCCTCGCTTCCGCCGCAGCCCAGTTGGGCCTGCGGGGTACCGAAGAAACAATGACAATCCGTACTATTCGGCGAGACCTAAAGACCATAAAGGGCGAAAACGTCTCATTCACAATAGCAGCGGTCGAGCAGCCCGAGAAGCGGTACAGCATCACTAATGCCTTCACAAGCCATGACATGGGTCTGTCACGTTATACCTACCCCATCCCACAGCTGATGGAGAAATACGTGCACCTATGCCAACTGCCTATACCGTTCATCGACGGCGCCACCCCGACCCTGCTCATAGGCTCCGACCACGCAGACCTCATCGTCCCAACGGACCAGGTCCACATCGGACCCAGAGGCTGCCCAGCCGCGGTCAAGACCCGGACGCTACAAGGCCCCCTGTCCGGGTCTTCCAACCGACCGACAGCCACCCGCTGCCTCTACACGAGGGTAAGCGACGACGACACCACCCTCTTGCAGCACGTCGAGAGACTATGGACATTAGACTCGATGCCCTTCAAGAACGAACGGAAACTAGTTCGTTCCAAGGAAGACAAGTATGCCATAGCTCTCCTCGAGCAGAAGACAAAGAGAGTCGAGGTCGACGGAGTGATGAGATACGCAACTCCACTCTTGAGGCGAGAGGGGATGCCCACCCTCCACGCATCAAAGGAAGCGACACAACGCTATCTACTGAACACAGAGCGGCGTCTAGCCAAAGACCCCCCTCAAGCCACTATATACCGTGCTGAGATCGACAAACTGATCACAGCGGGACATATAAAGAAAATCGACAATCAAGAGGCAGACCAGACGACTGAATCCTGGTACGTGCCCCACCACAAGGTCCACCACAACGGCAAGAACCGCATTGCATTCAACTGCAGTTACCAGATCGGACTACAGAATCTGAAGGAATTGCTCTTACCCGGCCCGACACTCGGCCCCTCCCTCCGTACTACTACGTTTCCGCCAAGACAAAGTGGCCATCAGCGGCAACATCAAAGGGATGTTCCTGCAGGTGCGACTGATGGAGGAGGACAAGCCCCTGCTGCGGTTCCTGTGGAGAGAGAGGATCGACGATGAACAACCCTCCATCTATCAATGGGAGGTCCTCCCCTTCGGCACCACATGCAGCCCATGCTGCGCCACGTTCGCACTACAAAAGCATGTGACCGAAGACCCTGGAGCTGACGAGGAGGTCAGACAAAGCGTAGAGAGGAGTTTCTACGTGGACAACTGCCTACAAAGCGTATCAACGCCAGAAGAAGCCGAAGCCATCCTACTTAAGCTCCGAGCCTCCCTGATCAAAGGCGGCTTCGACCTTAGGCAGTGGGCCAGCAGTGACCCTCAAGTACTTCGCAGCCTCTCCCCAGAGACAAAGGCAGCAAGCAGCGAGACCTGGATGGCGACCACCCCAGGTGAAGCACAGGAAATGACATTGGGCCTCGTCTGGCGCTTCAAAACAGACTCGCTCCATTATAAACACACACCCCTGACCCAGGAGCAGGGAAGGTCGACCCCTCTACCGACCACTCGACGGAGCGTATACAGAACACTCGCAAGCCAATACGACCCGCTGGGGTGTATCCTACCTTACACCACTCGGGCGAAGATGCTTGTGCGAGAACTGTGGGACAAGGAGCAGGGCTGGGACGACCCCATACCCGACCACCTGGCTTCCACCTGGAGAGAGTGGGAGGGAGAACTCAACTCGCTCCAAAATGTGAACATTCGCCGGAGCTACTTCCCACCCACAGTGCGGCTGGAGACGTGTCAGATGGACCTGCACGTCTTCAGTGACGCCTCAGAAGTAGCTTACGGTTCGGTGGCTTACTTGAGAGCCCGAGAGGAGGGAGGAGAAGTACACACAGCCTTCGTCCTGGCTCGCTCAAGAATAGCCCCCCGCAAGCAACAATCTATCCCGCGTCTAGAGCTCTGCGCAGCTCTGGTAGGCGCACAACTCGCCACGCTGATACAACGTGAACTCACCATAACGGTGCGAAAGACAATCCTGTGGTCAGACTGGACGCTCTGCTCGCGGGGTTGGCAACGCACAGCGGGTGGGACCGGGCCTCCTATCTACAGTTCCTGGTGGACCAGCGCCAGTTGGCGGCGGGTGCGCTTTGGGATTATCATCACGTATGGCTACAGCAGTGCCATATGTCGAGGTGGATGGGGAGAACATTGAGGCGGGGGTTTGTGTTGCAGTTTGCACAACCCCACCCTCCATTTTTGGGTTTGGTACAGACCCTTTTTTTGTCAGGGTCCGCAGCAGTGACAGCTCTGGCCGATGTTTCCTCCCGGTATTCTCTGGTGCCCGAGAAATCAGGGGGGGGGGGGGGGGGGGGGGGGTCCCATGGGGGGGGGGGGGGGGGGGTGTCCCATGGAAGGTTCAGAATGTTGACCGTCTCCCACCTGTTAGGCGCTGTCAGGTGGGGGACTGGTTCACCTCCATAGACCTGTAGGATGCGTATTCGCATCCCGAACTTCCATCCTAGGGCATACCTACGCTTCCTTTAAAGGGCTTAGGGTACGGGTACCAGAGGCTGCCGTTCGGCTATTCTCTGGCTCCCCGCATCTTCACCAAGTGCGTGGAGACCGCGCTGGGGCCTCTGCGTCGTCGGGGGTTACGAATTATATTCTACCCTGGACAACGTTCTGGTCCTCGGCCGGTCAGGGAAGGTCGCCAGGTCTCATACCAGGCAGGTGGTGGAATTCCTCACCAGCCTGGGTTTTGCTGTAGACTGGAAGTGGAGTGCTCCTCTTCCCAGTCAACGGGTGGAGTACTTGGGCTTATTTCTAAGCTCAAAGTCTATATGGGCATCCCTCTCAGAGCGGCGGCGAGTGGGTGGTTCTCGGCGCGCTCGGGAGGTTCCGTCCTAGGACGGTTACGGCGCTGTCCGTGATGCGCCTGCTCGGTATGATGGCATCTGCTCACTCTGTGGTCCCTCTTGGCCTCCTCTTCATGAGGAGGATACAGAGGTGGTTTTTTTTCCAGTATGGAAATGGACCCGGTGTGAGACAAGTGGAATCGGCTGAAGGTTCCCATGTCAGTACTGGGGGACCTCGTCCTCTGGGGAGGGCCTGGTGCCCTCACCAGCGGGGTCCCCGTGGGCAGCAGGCTGTCACAAGTCATGGTCTTCACCGATGCCTCCCTCATGGGATGGGGGGGGGGGGACCTGTCGGACCAACGCAGTAGGGGGCAGCTGGCAAGACCATGCTGCCCGGTCTGCGCTACATTCAATGTGTTGGAAGGCAGTCCTTCTGGTCCTCAAACGCCTCGGCCACCTTGTGGTGGGCAAGCATGTTTTGGTCTGGATGGACAACACGACGTCAGCGTCGTATATTAACAGACAGGGAGGAGTGCGCTCCCCCCGTCTGCACCGGGCGGCGGTCGGGCTCTGGTTATGGGCGTTCTCCATCTGCGCAGCCTGAGGGCTCTCCACATCCCCGGCAGGGTGAATGTGGGTGCAGATGTAATGTTGCGGGGCGGTCCTCACCCTGACGAGTGGGGACTACGTCCAGACATAGTCGGACAGGTCTGGGACTGATTCCGTGGCCGTCCGGGATACTGTACGCATTCCCCCCCATACACCTGATAGCTCAGCTGTTGGGGCGGGTACGTCGGGAGCGCGGGACTTGATCCTGGTCGCGCCGGGCCGGGGCTCAGCTGTGTGGTCCCCGGCCCTGATTCAGCTCTTGGTGGCCCCGCCGAGGCCTGTTTCGTGGTCTCTTCGGGCCCTCTCTCAGGCACGTGTAACTCTGTTCTGCCTCCTGTTCTGGGGCAGCCTCTAGGCTTGGTTGCTGAAAGTGTGAATCTGGTGGGGATGCGTCTTGACTCTTCTGTGGTTAACGCTATCCGGAACGCGCGCGCTCTGTCCACTACCGCGGCTTACGCTGGGGAGTGGCGTATGGTCGAGTGTGGGGGCAGAACATTGTTCAGCCACCCTCTCGTGAAACATTTCCTGCTTGGCGCTCGGTGTCTCAAGCCTGTGGAACGTTCTCTGTCTCCGAGTGCGACCTCCAACTGGTCCTGGGTCGATTGTCAGAGGCCCCGTTTGAGCCTCTTGAGCAGGCGCCATTGGATCAGCTGTCTTTAGGACCACGTTCTTTTTGGCCATCACCTCCGCTGAGCGAGTGGGTGAGCTGTGTGCTCTCTCAGTGCGGCCTGTCTATTCGGCCGATAGCGGTCCAACTCTGAGGCCTAATCCAGTCTTTGTGCCAAAGAATATCCGGAGCTCTTTTCGCTCAAGGGATATTGTGGTTCAGGCGTTTGTCCTGGAGGCGAGCCTTCACCTGTCATGTCCTGTCCGTGCACTGGGGGTTTTACCTCAGTCGGACTCGGGCTCTCAGGGTTTCCGTTCAACTGTTTGTTGTTACGGTGGCCCTCGCACGGGTGAGGCGCTGTCCAAGCAGTACCTGTCACATTGGTTGTGCGAGGGCGTTGCCCTTTGCTACACGTTGGCTGGACAGGTCCCCCCTCTGGCTGCTGCCCTGTTAGGGGGGGCCTCGGTGAAGGACATCTGTGCTGCGGCCTCCTGGTCCTCCCCGGGTCCCTTCGTTAAGTTTTACCTCGTGGACATGACTGGGGGTTCTGTCTCCCAGGCGGTTCTGTGGTCTGGGACCTCTCCTGCGTCCCAGTATTGGTGGGCTAGCAGGGGTGTGTGGGTGTGTGCCACGGGGTGCTGTGTCACACGTAGTCCCGCCTGTGCTGTGCGTTTTCAGGGGTGCCTGGTTCCCCCTTTTTTTCCGCACTTTGGTGGAGTTGACTGCCTCCCCCCCTTCGTTAGGACGGGCGGGTGGACGGGACTCCCCTCCTCCCTGGCTGGGGCTTACGGGCCCTCAGGGGGTACACTTGTCGGGCCACGCATCTGCTCTGCCCCATATCTCATAACGGCAAGAGCGAGACGCGATTGCCAGTATGATAATATAACGAAAGGTTATCCTATAACCTAGTTATATGAATACTGGCTGAGCGTCTTGCTCTTAGCGCCCTGGTTTTTCCGTGTATGGAAATCATTCTGAGGAAGGTGGAGTGTGACCATGTCTGGCGTCATATAGGGGGATGCGGGGGCGTGGCCTGGTCACGTGCATGTGAGTGCATTTGTTTGTTTCGTGAGCACATTAAGTGCTAGGAGATAAGAGTTATCTCATAATGGCGAGAGCGATACGCTCAGCCAGTATTCATATAACTAGGTTATAGGATAACCTTTCGTTATATGTGTTAGGATGGGGTTTGGCGGAGCCCAATAGCAGAACAAAGGAGGAGAGAGAATGGAGCGTTTTAGGGTGTTTTAATATTATTCCCCCAAGTAGACAGGTTACAGGCAGTGAATACAGAAATTTGCAACAGGTACGAGAATGGGTAGTCGGCGAGAGCAGGGGCACTCCTTGTGTAGCACGGGGCGACAGGTACAGGAGTGTGTAGTGGGCGAGAGCAGGAGCACTCCTTGTGCAGCACGGGACGTCCAGGTAGGAGGTGTACTGGAGCGGAGGTCCTGGGCGCCTGATTACTTTTACCAATGGATTTCCAGTTCCGCGTTCGCGTTCTGCGATCTGATTGGCCACTGACGTTTCTGGTCGTGTGACATCTGCACCAATCGTGTGACGCCTAGTTTATCACCGGTTAAGCTTAGGCACTCTTTCGAAGTTGGTTATGGTTAGAGTTTGTCTTAGAGCAGGGCAATAGAACACCAGCCCTGATTCCAAACTCTAACCTTAACCAACTTCGAAAGCTTAACCAGTGATAAACTAGGCGTTAGGTAGTTTGCAGGCTGTTAGAGGTGGAAATGGGCACGTCACACGATTGGGCGCACATGTCACATGACCAGAAACGTCAGTGGCCAATCAGATCGCACCAGAAACGTCAGTGGCCAATCAGATTGCAGAACGCGAATGCAGAACTGGAAATCCGTTGGTAAAAAACTAGACGCGTCCTGGGCATATAGAGAACAAGGGTTAGGACAAGGAATAATAATAAGGACTGGGTTGCAAGCAGTGGTGGCTCTGCCACTAGGGGCGCACGGGCGCCGCCCCACCTGCTGTTAAATCAGAGAAGAAGAAAATAAAACTTTTTAGTTTTTTGTTTTATAGCCCTATAAATAATATAAACATGTTTAAAATTAATAATATTTACTCATTTTAAGTATGTTTGTATTTCCAATGCACAATATAACGTTATTATCTCAAATAAAAAACACTCGTTTTCCTGAGCAGGAAGTGACATCACGTTTTTTTTATTTTTTTATTTTTTCGTATTTCTCGGCCCGGGCTAGACGCGATAGCGCTCTGAGTGCGCGTCACAGTTTGATCGCTGTATCCGTCACAGCCAATCAGTGCATAATGCGTTGTGCGTTGAAATATGACTATTATGTTGGAATCCGGGCGCGATTTGAAGCGGTCTAGCCAGTAGCGTCAAGAATTTCTGTAGCCGCATTTCGCGGAGACGCTCTCTGATTGGCCGACGCCAGTATTTTTTTCCGTAGCAGAATTTCACAGAGACAATCTCTGATTGGCCGAATCCAATTTCTAATGTTCCAATTCTAGCTTATTCCTAGGTTGGTCCGTTGGTGGTATAGATAGTTGTGTTGTTGTTGATGCAGGCAGCTGTTTGTCTTAGAGCGTGCCGTGACTGCAAGTTCTTTAGACTGTTAAGCTTAGGCACTCTTTCAAAGTTGGTTAAGGTTAGAGTTTGTCTTAGAGCATGGCGATAGAACGCCAGGTAGTTTGCAGTCTGTTCGAGCGGAAATGGACAAAGGAATGTGTTGTGTGGTGCTGCTAACTGCTAACAAGCTAACACTTGGCTAACAAGCTATATGGCGGATGCAGTCTGGACACAGTGGACAGTGGTCTGGAATACATCAACAGTGGATTATACACTACTTTATCAAGGCAAGCCCTCCTGCCCTGGACGTGTCAACTAAACAGTGAGTCTCTCTCTCTCTCTCTCTCTCTCTCTCTCTCTCTCTCTCTTGCGTTTGGATTGAAAATACGTAGATTATGGCTTGTTCAATATCGTCTATGTTTGAATGAATGAATGAATGAGAACTTTATTAACAGATTGCAGAATGGGTACAATACAGTACGGCTCAATACACACCATTGTTAAGGGGATGCAGACCAGAGAAAGACGTTTGTCTTGTTTACATCAGGGTCCCAGATTTTCGATTCATATCGATAGTTTAATAGCTAGCCTTGGCTCGTTTAACAATATGCAAAATATGTGTACAGCCCTGTACTCATACTGAAGTTATTCTTGGTATATAATAGGTCTGATTGTGTAACGAATCGATTCCACGTCGCGCTGTGTGTGAGAGAGAGAAGGAGAGAGGGAGAGATCTGCCTGTGTTTGGAGACGGAGCGAGTTTTGTTTCTAACTTTTCTATTTATATATTGTGTTTCAAGTTGTGAATTAGACTATACTTTATTTGACTGGTTGTGTGTTGTTGTAGTAACAGCTGAGCGACTCGTTCATAAGAGCCGATTCATTGCCGTGAGCGTGAGTCGAATCGCTCACGTCTTGCCATGAGTCGGTTGCGTGGTACTGTACATGTTTGCAAAATGTTTGGTATAGCGCCCCTAGTGGCGAAGCATCCACGAGCCGCTACTGGTTGCAAGGCTTGGGTTCGTCGTCGTACCTAGGAAGCTTGTTTAACACTCCGACGAGGGTAGAGCAGGATCTGCGGGCTGAAGTATCCTCTCGCTGATGAGGGAACACAGCCGTGTTGATTGATGTGCTGGCAGCGTGGGGATCGGGGGAACAGATGCTGCCCATATAAGGGTATGAGAGGATGAGGGGTGAGGGAAGCTTCCACCGTGATGGTGAGGAAGGAGGAGGAGGGGTGAAGAAGGCTCTCGCCGTGATTATAACAATATGGTAAGTATTTCGCATCCAGATGCGTTCTTTCAAAACAATATCAAGACAACACATTACTGTTTGTATTACAGTACATAAATATGATAAGCTGCTACTGAAAAAAGATGCTATAATCCAATCTCTTCACTGCCACAAAGGCTCACACATTTTCACTCCCCCCACACCCCCTAACCCACCCATAGAAAAGAGAGAAACTTTGGGATGTGTAGTAAAACTCTACTTCAGCAATAATAATTTTAAGATGCTAATTCTAGCCCCTCCAATGGAGCTATAATACATCACAGCTGTGTTATGAAAGGATGCTCGAAGGCTTTCCAGAAATACCACCGTTATGCTGCAGAGCTGCTCAGTGACCAGTGGGAAAGCCAGACCACACACACACACACACACACACACACACACACACACACACACACACACACACACACACACACACACACACACACACACACACACACACACACACACACACACACACACACACACACACACACACACACACACACACACACACACACACACACACACACACACACACACACACACACACACACACACACACACACACACACACACACACACACACGCTTTACAATTTGTTACTCGCATTTTTACCCATTCACTCACACACCGACGGCAGAGGCAACCATGAAAGGTGCCAACCTGCTCATCAGGAGTAATTAGGGGTTAAGTGTCTTGCTCAAGGACACATCGACACGCTGCCCGGGAGGAGCAGGAATCAAACCGGGAACCTCCGGATTGCCAGACGACCGCTCTAACTCCCAAGCCACTGTCGCCCAGGTACTGTACACACACATTCAAACATACACACACATTCAAACATACAGGCACACAAACACACACACACACACACACACACACACACACACACACACACACACACACACACACACACACACACACACACACACACACACACACACACACACACACACACACACACACACACACACACACACACACACACACACAAATCTATAAATCTACTATAAATAAAACCAGACATAAAGTTTAGGTCACTGAGCTACTGAGCGTCAGAAGGTATTTGTGGAAAGCCTCCGAACTTCCTTTTATAACCCAGCTCTGACGTATAGCAGCTCCGCTGATGATGACACAGCTCCTTGGAGAGTGGCAGTATATTACACTGGGCTAAATTTAGCATCGGACAATTCTCATCTCAGATCAGTATAAGATCATGCAACATCATCTGGCTCGATATGGGGCCTGGAAAGTACTTAAGTGCTATACTTAACTACAGTTGAGCACTCAGCAGCTTTTCTAACCTTTAGGCCATTGCTCCCCAAATTTGTGAAATACCTTTCCACTGTAAACTAAAACATTTCCACTGCAAGCTGAAACATTTCCACTGCAAGCTGAAACATTTCCACTGTAAACTAAAATCTTCCCACTGCAAGCTGAAATCTTCCCACTGCAAGCTGAAACATTTCCACTGCAAGCTAAAATCTTTCTCACTGCAAGCTAAAATCTTTCTCACTGCAAGCTGAAACATTTTCCACTGCAAGCTGACACATTTCCACTGCAAGCTGAAACATTTCCACTGCAAGCTGAAACATTCCCACTGCAAGCTGAAACATTTCCACTGCAAGCTGAAACATTCCCACTGCAAGCTGAAACATTCCCACTGCAAGCTGAAATCTTCCCACTGCAAGCTGAAAATGTTTTCACTGCTAGCTAAAATCTCCCCACTGCAATCTGAAATATTCCCACTGCAAGATGAAATCTATCACGTAAAGAATCACAAGTGTCTCACATTTGCAAGTAACCTTTTTCTATTGAGAGTGAATGTTAAATATCAAGTTACATAATTCCTATTTAGTTGATTCAACTAAAAAGACAATGCAAAACCTTTTTACAGTGGTAGATGTGTGACACAGCCCGGATGTTTTCTTGATTTATCTGAATACAACTGACATGTTTTTTTATTCCTCCATGTTCAGACACACATGACAAGCTGAGATCAGAACTGATGGCAGAATATAGCAGGGTCATACATCTGCAGAACAGAGCAAAAATAGTACATAGAAAATATTTTAATGATCTCAGATGCACTTAAGGCCTGTTTCCTTTCTAGACAGGTTAGGGAAGTAATTCGTTACATGTGATACAATTACATTTATCTGATTACAAAAGAATCCTAACTGTAATGTGTTAATATTAGAGTAAATATGGAAAACACAACTTTTTAAAATATTGGGATTATAATATAATATTATAATATATTTCACACATCTCCAAATACTGGTTGTAAATGGTGATGAATAGTGATTCATTAGTGAATTGGAATAAATAGCCTTAACTATATATATTTTAATGGATTTTAGAGGCAAAGTAACCAAATAATTACACTACTACAGATTACAATTGCACGTATAAACAAGTAATCCCTATTGGATTACATGTTAAAATTACATGTTTTTTTTAATGCTTTCATGGAATCTATTTCAGATGTCTGACCTGTAGCCATTGTTTCATCCTCATTAGAATGTTCCGCTCTCAGAAATCCATTCACATTGAGATTATAGGGTAACCTTTCCTGTACCTTTAAAACCCTGCTTCCCAGACACGCAAACACCAAACAGCTGTTACTGTAAAACAAAACAAAATAAATCTGTTTTTTTATTATTATGTGTGCATATGATCCACCTCAAACATCCCTAATCCATTTTGGCACACTGAATAGCACTCTGTTGCCATGGACACAGATCATGTGGGGTTTTGAATAATGTGTCCATGACAACAAACTAAAGCTTTTGTCCTCTGTGTTTTGTGTGTGTGTGTGTGTGTGTATGTGTGTGTGTGTGTGTGTGTGTGTGTGTGTGTGTGTGTGTGTGTGTGTGTGTGTGTGTGTGTGTGTGTGTGTGTGTGTGTAGGTGTGTGTGTGTGTGTGTGTGTGCGTGCGTGCGTGCGTGCGTGTGTGTGTGTGTGTGCGTGCGTGCGTCTGTCTGTCTGTCTGTCTGTCTGTCTGTCTGTCTGTCTGTCTGTCTGTCTGTCTGTCTGTCTGTCTGTCTGTCTGTCTGTCTGTCTGTCTGTCTGTCTGTGTTGGGGGCGTTTGGTGGGGCATGTGTGTTAGTACATTTGTTGCATGTGTGTGTTTGTGTATGTGTGTGCATGTACACTAACATGTCACTATTTTTGCATGTTTGTGGCACACATTCGTGCCATTAGCATGATGAATGCATAGTGTAATTCCCCTTAATGCTTGTGTGTCTGTGTCATTTCATCAGTGTGCGTGTGTGTGTGTGTGTGCGTGCGTGTGTGTGTGTGTGTGTGTGTGTGTGTGTGTGTGTGTGTGTGTGTGTGCGTGCGTGTGTGTGTGCGTGTGTGTGTGTGTGTGTGTGTGTGTGTGTGTGTGTGTGTGCGTGTGTGTGCGTGTGTGTGTGTGTGTGTGTGTGTGTGTGTGTGTGTGTGTGTGTGTGTGTGTGTGTGTGTGTGTACCCTGTGCACTCTCCATGCACTCTGTCTCTCTTTCTCAGGGTCCATGGGGGCCAATGCCAGTGGGAACCTGAGTGACTGAACGGTAGACGGCAGAAGAAGCTCCTCTTGGAGGCTTCCGGATTGCACGCAAGAGGGAGAGAGAGAGATGGGGGGGGTTGAGAGAAAGAGAGAGCGAGAGAGAGGGAGAGATAGAGAGATAGGGGGGTGGAGAGAGAGAGGGGAAGAGAGAGAGAGGGGAAGAGAGAGAGGGGAAGAGAGAGAGATAGGGGGTGGAGAGAGAGAGCGGGGAAGAGAGAGAGATAGGGGGTGGAGAGAGGGAAGAGAGAGAGAGAGAGAGGGAGAGAGAGAGAGAGAGAGAGAGAGAGAGAGAGAGAGAGAGAGAGAGAGAGAGAGAGAGAGAGAGAGAGAGAGAGAGAGAGAGAGAGAGAGAGAGAGAGAGAATTAGGCCCAGGACCTAAGTCTATGCTGCTGCTGTGCTACACCCTGTTGTCCACTGAAGGGTGAGATGTGATCATGGAGTGCTGCCAGAACACATCAGTCAACATCAACTCCATAATACTGACTGACTGTCACTGACAGGGACTGGCCACTAGAGGGCGAGCTTCACATTCTACCTAGAGCGGCAGTAAGGGGACCATCCTGCAGAGAGCTTACACCTCCCGTTTTATTTCTATACGAGACATTATCCTACAATTTGACGTTGAGTGGATCCGCATGTTTAAACATTTTTCATGACGCAGGGATCAAGATAAACACCATTAACATTTACATTTAGTCATTTAGCAATTAGCTGACGCTTTTATCCAAAACAGATCATTAAAACAGATGTGTTGAAATACCACATTCTGTGTTGTTCCTAACTAAAACACCTACATTAGCGTAAAATAATATTGATACCTCGTCTAGCACCTGATAGAGCACAAATACCTCTAGGTAACTTGAATACCTCTACATGAGTCTATGTAGTTTGGACTACATGAATGGGCCAGGTGCAAAAGATGGCGACCGCATGAATTAATCTCATTTGGTCTCCTCAAGGAAACTATAAAAGAAGGAAGGGTTATAAAGTCAGAATACAAAATATACAAGCTATTTGGACTTTGGAGCACTTCCTTATATATAATTATTTGTGGATTTGAATCACCATGTTACACACCAGGAATTCATTTTTGGTCATATTCCACTGAAAAACACCAGCGGGGTCGACACTTTTTACTGTACACTTACTGTATATTTCTGTATATTTTGACTGTATATTTTATATTTGAGAATGTATATACATAACATAGAAAATGTATATCCCTGACCTTATTTTATTCTTTATTCTTATTCGTGACTTTTGTTTTTGTCTACCTAAATGTTTACTGTTTACTGGGAGCGATCTGTAGTGCCAAATTTCCCTCTGGATAAATAAAGTATTTCTATTCTATTCTATTCTATTCTATTCTATTCTATTCTATTCTATTCTATTCTATTCTATTCTATTCTATGCTATTCTATTCTATTCTATTTGCAACACCCCCAACAGTATAGGCTAGGGGATCAGTGCCTTGTTCAAAGACACTGATAAGATAAACTGAGGAAAGACACCATTTGACTAAAATGCCATTTATGTGTCACTTATGTGTCGCCATTGTGATATAATACAGTATTTGAGTAAAATTCCTCTTCTTCCTTTTTAGACAACATTAGGCACAATAGCGCAACTTTTAAAACGAACTTTTCATGAAAATAGATGTACCTGAGATGTAAGAGTAAGAATGGCATTTTAGTAAGATGAGATGACTTCCGCACATTTGTGTGTGTGTAAAACATTTTGTAGATACAATGAAGCTTGTTGTGGCAGTGGTGAATCGGCAGAAGATAACTAAGAAAATAAAAGATTATGCAAAAATTACTTGGACGCCATGTATCAAAAAGACTGGTTTGGTCCTTTAAAGAAAGGATTTCAATTTAATACAGATTTAATAAAACCATGAAATCAAACAAACCCATGATCAAAAGTTAAGGGGTAATGCTGATTTATTTTGCACATAATCTCACACACATCCAAAAACTGAAAAAGGTGTTGCACACATTAATTTAGTTTGAATAGTAAAGGAGTTTGAATATGGCCACCAGTGATGTCATTGGTGACACTGATTCCTTGTGCCAATTACAGCTCAATTAATGGCAACATAGCAGTCCCCATAAGACAAGGATTACAATTATCTCATCTACATCATTTCATGATGCTATAATTATCACAACACAAGGATTCTATGTCCCCAATGACATCACTGGTGGCCATATTCAAACTCATATACTCTCAATAACTGTCAAACTAAATTAATGTGTACAAAACTGTAGAGCTTTTGGATGTGTGTGAGATTATGTGCAAAATAAATCATTTTTTTTTTAATGTTTTCTAGTGAAGATTTTATTTGCGTAAAGAGGAATCACATCACTGTTGAATAGAATCGTTACCCTCCTATGAAGAAGTAATGTACTGTAATCACCCAAAGGTATTTAGCATCCTGCTGTAGAAACAACAAAGAAGCCTGTCTAACTTTTTTTTGTGCAAAAACCTAGCCTGATTGCAAATTTGGATTTAGTTTAGTGGTAAATATGAGGCTGATATTTTTACAGCTTGGGTTTACAGTGTTGGTTTTTGTACAGTGCCTGTGCCTTTCATGCAATATGTTGCATGACAAGTCAGTGTTGTATGAATAGTAATAATAGACCATAAAATCTGTTGGAAACCTCACATAAAACATGTCCAATCTAAACTATCACGAAGCATTTCAGTCATGAGTAAAGTAAAGCACATTCTGGATAGAAAATCACTCTACATTCTCTACTGTTCACTAGTTTTACCATATTTAAATTACTGTGCTGAAGTCTGGGGAAACAATTATAAGTCTACACTACAACCACTTTTTATACTCCAAAAAAGGGCCATAAGGATAGTTCACATTGCAGGTTATCGTGATCACACTAACATATTGTTTTTGGAGTCAAAGACATTGAAGTTAAATGATCTTGTGGAATTTAAAACGGCACAATTAATGTATAAAGCAAAAAGTCATGCACTTCCAAGAAACATTCAAGAATTGTTCTTTGATAGGGAGGGGGTTATAATCTGAGGGGAGAACACAATTTAAAGGTGCTAAACGTACGCACTACCATGAGAAAACACTGCATCTCGATATGTGGAGTGAAACTGTGGAACAGTCTAAATGTGGTGCTAAAGCAATGTCCAAACATGAGACAATTCAAACTGATGTATAAGGAAATTATGTTCACAAGGTACAGGGATGAGGAAGGGACTTGATATTCACGGGTGTTTACATTTTTATTTTGTTTTCTACTTTATTTTATTTTATACATATATAGTTTTTGTTTTTTGTTTTGCATATATATATATATATATTTTTTTTTTCTTTTTTATGTTTAAAATAGTACACTCATTTGAGTAGTGGAAAAGGGGTAGGATTAAATAAGTGTATACTTTTTCCTACTCCTTTTCGAACATGCAGATTGAGTTGTTTTGCTTTTTGTTATTGTTTGTTGTATTCATTGCATGTTCGAAATAAAGACTTCAAATCAGGGGCGTATCTAGACCCAGCACTTCAGTAGGGCACAGAAGGGCACCAACAACAAAAAAAAATTTGGCCGGTTTTGGCCGGTTTGTGGGCGAAAATGGGTGGATTTTGTAACTATTTTTTTTTAACTTTATTTCGGTTTTAGGGTTAGGTTAGGGTTATGTTATTTAATTATTTTGGGGAGCCAGCCCCCCAAACTCCTGAAATGCATAGAAATCTATGAAATAAATAAAACAATCTGACATTTATATTAAAAAGAGCTAGCCACCCAAACCCCTAAAATACATAGAAATCTATGCATTTTGGAACAGTTACTATATATATAGTCAATAAAGCATTTAGTCATACTTAAAGTTTAAAGTGCTTTACTTGCATTGAACATTGCATTGAACATTGAACATTGAGGAGACATCATTAGAAAGCACAATGTATGTTTCCATAGTTACGCAGATGACACACAATTGTACATCTCCGCTGAACCAAATGATCACACAGCTATAAACTTCATTTCCGCCTGTCTCTTAGCAATAAACAAATGGATGACGAACAACTTCCTAAAATTAAATGAGGGCAAAACTGAAATCCTACTAGTCGGTCCTATAACAAAAAGAGAAATGTTACAGAGCAATATGGGGCAACTTACTCCTTGGATCAAACCCGAAGTTACAAGTAAGTAACCTACACTGGCTTCTGGTAACATTTAGAATTGATTTCAAGGTCCTCCTCCTTATATACAAAGTATAAACATTGTGATCATCTACTACTGGTCTATTGAAGGTTCCAAGCCACAGTCTAAAGAAAATCAGGGATGCAGCCTTTGCTAACTATGCACCAAAGTTATGGAACACACTACCTATGGACATTAGGGAAGCTAGATCTCTTAATATTTTCAGAAATAAGCTAAAAACGTACCTCTTCACCATAGCCTTCTAATACACCCCGCTGTTGATTGTACTGTAGCACTATTTTACTCTGGCCATTCTATTGCATAATTTTACTATCTATTCTACTATTCTATTATTGCACTGTATTATTGGTGTGCAAACCAGTCAACTTACAAAAAAGAGCCTGTTGGAGGATTTCAACAAGATAAATGCAGTGCAAAATATTTCACTATAATATTTCAAAGCGAAGTAAAAAATATTATAATAATTATTTGATCATGTTAAATGATCATTTGATCATGTTAAAAAAGGGAAAATAAAAAACATTTGTTAAAAAAAAAAAAAAAAAAAAACATTTTTCTTTTTTTTTTCATCACTGGGGCACAGATGATCATCACTAGGGCACGTGCCCTAGTGATAGTGGTCTAAATACGCCACTGCTTCAAATCAAATCAAATCAAATCAAAATAGTGAGTTTCTTTTTGTGTTTTGAATGTGTGGCTTATGGTTGTTGTTATAAGAGGGTGAGTCCTACTGTATATCAGCAACAGTCACAGTACTTCAGAAAACTAGAAAGGTGTACTCAGTAGAGCGCAAATCTACACCAGGCAGCAGCCACCCATTTCTTTACCAGTAATTTTGTCCTTTATACTGCATTTGGGATAAGAGGTAAAGTGATGTTTTACAGAAGGATTATATGTTTTGGTAACTCACCTAATGTCGAGGGCCACCTTGCTAACACTAAATGAGATGACATGTTGCAATTTCATTACACCCCCACTATGAGAATGCACTGGAGCTGGTGACATCGGGTGACCTGAACTGCAATGTTAAGCTAGTTTTCCCTTTTTTAAACTACATCGCCAACACTCTAATAAATTACACGCCAGCAAGAACACTGCGATCATCAGCTGCTGGACTACTAGAGGCTCCCAGAAACAGTCAAAAGAGGATCGGTAATGCAGCCTTTATCAACTATGCCCCAAAACTGTGGAACAAACTACCCCAAAACATCAGGGAAGCCAACTCGCTAGACATCTTCAAAAGACAGCTTAAAACCTATCTCTTTGCTCAGGCATTTCAATGACTTACCTGCACTATTCTTACCCTGCCAATTTTTTTTTTTTTTTTTTTTTAAATATATTTTTATTTCATTTTTTGGAAGAAAAGGCAGGATATATAATGCACATACAATGCACATACAATGCACATAAAAACATACATTTAAATTTTTTGCCAATTACTTGCATTGGCTTGCCCCTTGCCTCATTTAAAATAAAAAAACTCCTACCCCCTAACCCCTGCACCAACCACCGTTGACAAAATAAATAAAATAATAATAAAATAATAATAATAATACCCTGCCTACTTTTATACACTGCCTATCAAATTCATGTGTCGGTTCTATGCTAATTCTATCTCACTACCTCCTACTGTATGCACTGTAATTTAAGAGAACTATTTTTACACACTTTTTACTTCTTACTGATGCACTGCTCTGTTGTATGTTAAATACCCTGTTGTATGTCCGTTCTATTTTATAATTTTTAGACTATTTTTAAACTGAATCATTATAAACTATTTTTATACTGAATGAAACTGTAAACAGAGAGCCTATTGGGATGCTAGATCCTAATGTGAAACACTGTGATTTACCATACCTTGCTACCTGTCTATCTTTTTTATGTTAGCTTATACCTGTATTTTTTACTGTTGTGAAGCACTTTGAACTGCAACCGCTGTATGAAAAGTGCTATACAAATAAAGTAATTATTATTATTATTAAACTGCTGCTACAGAATTCTAAATCCCTCACCTCAGAGAGAGAGAGAGACATTGATATTAGAAAACCTTGTTGAGGGTAAATAACCTGTGTGAACCACAGACAAAGCTAATTTAATAACGCATTACCTTTCCCATGCCGAAGGAGTCACCCCCCCCCCCTTATTTGGGCAGAAGAATTATGACGCGTGATAGGTCTATAATTGGTGTGTATATGGTAGTATACTGAGGACCAAGATGACTACAGGAAATATTTCCGTTGGGGACGCAAATGAGTTTGACATGAGTTCTGCTCAGACTGCACAATATTATAATGAGTCTCCTCAGTCTAATGATGCTTCTCCTAAGAATTCATGACGGGAGGGAGGGTTCACAGGGTGTTAGTGTTGTAGTGTGGTGTAATGAGCACTGCCTGGGTGTTTATATTGTGATGTCACACTTTCACCTTTGGTGAATCTTTATTTTACTTTTGCTATGGAGAAGACGCTTGTTTCAGCTGCTCTCTTTAATTTGGTGTTGCCATTCTCTTTTAGCATACTTTACTTACTTACGCCTGCTACCCCTTCTGGGGCATAGGCCGTCAACAAGTGATCTCCAAGCATCTCTGTCTTGAGCTGTTCTCTCCAGTTGGTTCCAGGTCATCTTCATGGTCTTGGTGTCTGCCTCCAGGTCTCTGCGCCAGGTGTTTCTCGGGCGGCCCCTTTTCCGCTTGCCCTGCGGGTTCCATGTTAGGGCTTGTCTGGTGATGGTACTTGCGGGCTTTCGCAGGGTGTGGCCTATCCAGCGCCATCTGCGTTTCTTAATTTCTTCTTCAGCGGGCAGCTGGTTTGTTCTTTGCCAGAGTTCGCAGTTGCTGATGGTGTCTGGCCATCGGATGTGGATGATCTTCCGCAGGCAGCTGTTAATGAAGACCTGCACTTTCCTGATGGTTGCAGCTGTAGTTCTCCACGTCTCTGCTCCGTATAGTAGGACTGCCTTGACGTTGGTGTTAAAGAATCTGACTTTGGTGTTGGAAGTCAGTTCTTTTGCGCTCCAGATGTTCCGTAATTGCACGAATGCTGTACGTGCTTTCCTTATTCGTGCTCTAATGTCAGCATGTCTTTTAGCATGCTGAAGCTAAACTCTCTGCCACAACAAAGTCTGTCCAACGTCTGCAACTAGTTCTACATTGGGTTTTGAATGGGCTTTCTAATATCCATAATATTTCGTAATATTATGTTTGCTCACGTGCGCAAAGTTTGGAATTGATGGTGATTTATAAGGGGGAACTGGCGTGGGACATGTGTGCAAAACTGTGCACATCACCTTATAAATACAGAATACAGTTGTGCATACCTTTTGGAACTTGCAGACGTCCACGACTGTTGGCACACAAATCCTAAGCAAGGTTATATAAATGAGGCCCCTGGTCTTGTTAGTCCCCATTAGCAAGATGGCGGGAGAGTGAAGCGACTTCTCTTTAGAGAGGCTTTGTACCAACCATTGCAACCTGGAAAAGACAGGCCATGTCAGATTGTGTCCACCTCCTTCCCCTGGTGTCATCACTGTGTACCTACACCAGACTTGTGCTGCTGAGCTCTGGCTCTCCTGTAGTTTTTGAGCCTAAGCGAGGCAGACTCTGGGAGTGTTATTAGCCCCCCCCCCAGCCCCCCTCCCTCTCTCCTTCCCTCTCTTCCTCTCTCCTTCCCTCTCTTCCTCCCTCCCTCCCTCCCTCCCTCCCACCCTCTTCAAGGCATGGCAAAGGCAACTGTGGTGAGACACTGCCACAAATAGATTTTCTAAATATGGAGAGCTCCAGCAGGGAGGAGATGCAGGATCGAACATTAGGCCTCTCCACCAAACATCTATTGTAAAATGGGAAAGGGGGGGGGGGGGGGGGGGTACTGATGGTGGTATTTTCTGTGTATCGATTGTAACAGTAGCTGTATTTACATGGACCCTAATATTCCACTGTTGGCTCATGTTGCCTCGATCATAAACGACTGGTGCAATCTGAAGGACATACTGTCAGGTGTAAACCCTGATAATCCTTTTGGAAAATGGTATGGTATGGTATGGTTTATTTCTTAATCCCAGAGGGGAAACATGGTTTGCCACCAGAGCGAATACAAATATACAAACATGAAAGAAACAGTTACATGATACAATACAGGATACACAACACAATAGGAGAACACTTTGTATGCCACTCACGGCTTTTCTCGGGTTTACCCCCCGACCGTTGAATGCCACGTCACGAGTATTCTCGTTTTTTTATAATTTTTTTTTTATTAGCGTACTGAAATCATATTGCATCAAGCGAGCCTACCGTTGGAGATCCAGGCACCGCCGGCGCTCAGATGTGAAAAAAGCGGCCCCTATCGTCTCCCAGATGGTAAATCACCCTTTTGGATTGGACTCAATGAAAGTGAATGGAAGAACGGATTTCTGACTCCACATTTTACTTCTCACTGATGTAACCGGGGTCTACCAGAGTTCATTCTGGAGCCTTGGTGCCGCGGCGAATATGTGTTCTACTGTACACACGGTGGATCAATACAATTATCGATTTTTTCGAATGGCGATCGGAAATTGGAATAAACCATTTGGATACCATCTGACCTCAGGTAAGGAATCTATGTTATCAGTCTTAGGATGATCAGACTCGTTTTCACGGATATATAAGCGTTTCCCCTATATGTGATATGGCTGTTTTGACTAAAAGCCATCAGGAAATAAGAGCAGCGATTATCAGCGCGCGGCACGAGCGTGCGTGCGCACACATATACTATCGATCATCTAGCATTTATTTGAAAACGATTCATAAATAGGTCGACAAATGACAACGTTCTGGAATATTCCAGTAAAAGACGATTAGATCATAGAATGGGTTGTTTTTTCCGCGAAAACTAGTGATTTTCAAAATGCTATCAAACGGAAATTAAGCGATAAAAAAACAATCTGCCTTGACAATGTTGACTGGAAAATGAGTCTTTGATAAGCGACGGGCAGATTAGACACATAGCCATAATTTAAAACATAGATTAGGCGATATTAAGTTAACATTGGAGTGGATGGTGGCATTCAAGGGGGTAAAAAGGAAAACACGGCTGGCAATCAAAGTGTTAACACAGTGCTATTGGTGTTCGTTAAAAAATGTAACCGCAGCAGGAACAAAGGACCTTCTCAATCACTCAGTAGAGCATTGAGGCATCAACAATCTATCACTAAATGAGCTTCGCAGAGCATAGAAAATACTGAACAGTGGGTGGCCTTCAAAAGATAAAATGGTGTTCATTTTAGTTCTGGTTCACTTAGCTATGATGATCTCCAGGGAATCAGGAGGAGGAAGGCCAATCACTGAGCCAGCCTTTTGAATGATTTTATTTATACGGTTTTTGTCAGAACGTAAACAAGACATTGGTCGTCATTCTCGAACATGTTCGTAAGTACCTTTGTAAATATATTGGTAAAAAAAAAACATTTATGAAATGTTGTGTGAAACGGTCTCCGTTAACCGCCAATAACGTTGTACGACGCTATTCAATACCGCCGCCAGGTGGATGATCGGGCGAGTTACAACCGGAAATTGATCTGGTGATCTCGGTGCATCTGGGAAATCCGTCCGGCAGTCACATGTTGTTGCGGGACTCTAGACACACATCCGTGTATATGGATCGCTGCCATAACTCAATAATCTATATGATTTGGGCGTTTATTGCGCCATACAAACCGGAAATGGATCTAGTCGATCGACGTCAAATAAGTGGGATCTTTTTCCTCCAGTCTCATCGGCGAACGGTAAGAGGACAGTAACGTTACTTTCAGCTTGATTGTTTATTCTTTTCAATGCAAACCGCTCTGATCAATATATCACCCATACTACATAAAGCATTTACTGACGATCACGGAATTATAAACAACCCCCCCCCCTTTCATCCGTGCATGATGAGTCATAATGTTTAGGATCGTATTCAGTTGGATTTTTTAATATAGCGTGTATCGCGAATAAACTGCAATCGATAATCTATATTATGCGTTTAGGCCTATAACTAGCGTTCTAGGAATTACTGCAAAACATACTTATATTCTAGATGGTATTTTTGTATGAATCTATGAAAGAAAAAGTATAACGTTCCTACATCCTGAACGATAGATAATCGATGTTGAATGGGCCATAGTAATGTCAATTTAGCAATACAATTTAAAAAATTATAGCCCTGCAAAGAAGGTGAACATCTCCATAGGCTTAGACTGATGGATAGAAGCGTGGCAGTCAGGGGTGCAGTGCTGGGCATACACGGTCAAACGACGTTTGGGCTTCGTCACTGAGGCCGAAGTGCGCGCATCCTATTATTATGCAAAGTCTAGGTGATAAGTGCCGGCGCGACGACACAAAAATGACTCGTCGCGGCACTTATCACCTAGACTTTGCATAATAATAGGATACCGACAACCAAATACAAGCCCTGTAGGTGGGGGGTTGCTTGATCTAACGACTGGAAGGATGAGACAAGGTGTATCATCTGTTCTGTGCGCAACCGAGGGTACATCTATGCGCGTGCGCGGGCGTTTGGCCTTCGCCCATATTACGACTGCACCCCTGGTGGCAGTCAATGTGTTAAGTGTTCAAAATCTTAGCAGCTGGGTTCCCATGAATGAAAAACTCTTTCTTAAACTGCAATGCGCATTCTCGTACATTTGCATACAGACATACACCTCCTTTGCCTTATAAGGAGCTGGCGGGGCATGTCTGTATGCAAATTCAGTTGTAACAAGAATATGCTTTGCAGTTCAAGAATGAGTGACGTATTTCATTCATGGGAAGATTTTGGCCACTTACGGAGACCGTTTCACGCATTCAGGAATCCGGAGGAGGATTTTTGTAAATTTGTTGGTACGAAATCTTTACCAAGATATTTACAAAGGTACTTACAAACCGGCCGTACGGCCGTGACAAAGAGGTCAGAAAATTTGATTGTTACAAAACGCTTGGTTTATGTCCGGAAAAGTAGGAAACTGTGATCGTTACAGAAACATGTTTCAGGTTCGGTAAAATAGACATAGGGGGTCCTCACCTTCCAATGATCCTATCAGCGATCACGATTACTCGTCTATATGTAATTATACGTGTTTACGGGACAGTATAGGTTTTGAGGCGAGCAGATCTGCTTACGATTGCTTTGCAAGAGCTCCTCCCCCTCAGAGCAAGTCTTGATAGTCCAGTCCATTCATTGTCTGTCCTGATCCCTTTCTATCAGAGTTCAAAAGGTAGATGATACTGCCATCTGGTGAGATTCGATCGGCATTGCAATTCCAACGTATGTATCTGTGCCACAGTGATTCAGAGAGCTCCGGCCGAGTGTGTAGAACGGGGATCAAATGAAAAAGATCAAACGATCTAATAACGAGTATTATCGTTGACAGTAAGTGTATTGTCCATGATTGTTTGTGTAGTAGTGTTTAAAAATAGAATCTGTAATGCAATCAAACAGCTTACCTCTGGGCATCGTTCCTCATACATGGCTAAATCTAAGTTTGGCAAAATCACTATAGCAACACATCCATAAACTTGAACCTGCTCCAGCGCAGACTAACTGAAGTTACCTGGATAAGCTTGACACTCCCTCGGGGTCGCGAGCAGCCGCGGGGGGGTTGCGAGATGATTTCCAGAATGTATTGATTTCCTAGAACGTGTGAAATAGGCCTATAATTAAAAACAATTAAAATACATTAAACTGGTAAAAGAAATGCGTTTGAAATGTAAAATAGACCTAAAATGCTGATAATAAATCATATTCAGCCTATGGATTTATTTTGTCCTACATAATGCACATCATAATAGATCCTATTATTAAACTACAGAAAAGAGCTATTCGAATAATAAACAAAGCTAGTTCTGTATTCATAGTGGCTCCGCTCGGCGTCACTCATGCACTGTCCTCGCATGTGCACGCGCACTGAATAAAGACCACAATGTACCTTTATATCCCAATATTTGTCTGACCACACCCCTATCAGCTTCCCATATAAGCAGGGGTGGGGCCACCCCCTCGCCTCCTTCTCGCTTTCACCACAAGCCTTCGGAGATCCCCACTTGACGTGTTGCTAGTAGGAGGAGGTTGGAAAACAAGAGACGTTGACATCATATCTTTATTTTCTCTCTCACTATTTTCGAGAAAATACGGCGATATTGTCTTCGTCACTGGAGTGTCTGGAAGATGGTGATCATTCTAAAAACCTCCACCGGTTTTCGTATTGGGAGCACGCCGCTACATGCCTCCCAACTGCAGTCTTCCTTGCTGTGGCTGGTTGCGGTAAAACCTTTCAGCGACACAGCTGGACTGTAGGACGCGCCGCTGTTGTGAGAAGCGGTGAGTTCCAGGTTGGTGAGTAATGTTTTGCTTGCGAGCTCCACTTGTCTGTTAGTGCTATGGGGGTTAGTTGACAATGTTTGCGAAAACCGGCCCCAGATTAGGGTCCTTTGTTCAGCCTTTAGGCGACGACGGAGGACCTTGGTTTGAAGCCCATTATAGCAACTAGTGGGCCACGGCCAGTAGAACTGGTGATCCCAGGATCTCTGGACGCGTGGGTACTTCTCTGTGACCGTATAGGCCCCGTCTCTCATATGCAAATGAGAGTTTACCCTAAACGAGAAAATGTGAGCATGGATGTTCATTATCGGAAAATCCATGTTCAAGTCAGCTACAGCCCAGATGGGAATTGTCAGGAATTGTCAGCTACCGAGAGCGGCCGTTAGCTTAATGCTACACTGTTGAACGTGCTGTGACTATAACATGTTTTTAACACTCTTGACTACGACGTCATCTTTGACAGAGGATGTTCGTCGAACCTGCCCTGAGCCAGGCCGGCGAGGACTGCGTCAACAAGGAGCACCGTAGCGGCGGGTTGGAGCAGCGAGCTGCCCGTGTCGTCAAACACAGGAGGCTGTGTTTACTTCGGTGCCATGTTAGAGACTGCAATTCGCTTGATCTGCGCTCCCGGTAGGCAAGGTCCTGACCAGACCTTGAACACTTCTTCTTGCTTTCCCTTCTAAATGTTTTGTAAATAACGATGTTTTCCAAAACGAGTGTTGCTGCACTACATTTAGGATACGACGCGAGTTATGTGTGAATTGTTTTGTCACTGGTCTCCATGCAAATCGGGTTATTGTTACAGATGTGAAATGATCTGGTTTGTTGTGTTGAGACACATTGTGTGTTCATGTATCGTGTACTCACAACTAAGGGGGTTAAACTAACCTATAAAGCTATGCTTAGTGACATATGAGTAAAGAATGATTCTTTTCTCAGCCTGTAATGACAATGAACAGTGTGTTCACATATTAACAGGTTTACCTGTTTAACTGGCCGTATTAAGGGTAAAGTAGGAGGGTTGTGTTTCCCCCCGGTTCCCTGGGGACTTCTTCATCCTCCTCTCAGACATGTTGTTACACTATATTGTGTCACTGTGTGGTAGGGATACGATGTAACCCTTGGCTTAGTTGTTGGGGTTGTGCTAACCGCTTGAGAAACTTTATTTTCCTAAAGAAAAGATTGTTTGGTCACTTTTTCGTGTGTGCTTAGCAAGGCCTGTGGCCGATACTAATCGAGAATTGTGTATTCTCTCATTATGAAAAACGGCGTTCCTCTGTAGAGTGTTTTTGCCATTTTTTGTAGGTGATAATGGGTTGTGTGTGTCGTGTGACCTACAACTGGGTTGGGCTGGCCACAGAAGCACATGTGTAAGTCTGGTACCGGGGCTCTTGAGAGGGCCCTCTCTATTCTGTGTTTTTTCCTTAGTAAAAATCAGATAGCAGGTTGGCACATGCGCTGTGTGAAGCTGTTAGACGCTTCATGGAGCTGACTATGACTGCGTCATACTCTTTTTTGTCATTACATCGTATCATGGGTGTGGGGTCGTAAAGGGGTGAACTGGTAACCTTTTCTCCCCCTTTTTTCTGTTGGTCAGGGGTAAACCCACCTGTCCTTCAAGGTTCCTGTCATGTTGTGGTTCGGCACGTTACAGGGTGAGGGGGGGGGGGGGGGGAGGGAGTTTCCTGGTCCCACGCCCTGGAATATTGGGCGTGTGCACCGCAGAAATTCCCCCGCCATAGAGTACGTCACTGTGCGCGTCTCTGTTGGTAGGACTTCCGTGTGCTGTTCAGGTCCATATGATGGATCTGTTTCGGGGGGTGGTCAGGGCTCCTCCTCACGAAGCTCCTATTCGGGCCTTCTGTGAGTTGGGACTCTCCTTCCATGTGAGGGAGCCTCCTCAGAGTACAGAGCCTCCTCCTCAGATTGTCAAGGTGAGTGGAACCTCAAGAAGGAGTCCTACTCTATTGTGTGTGTATTCGATTCAATTAGATTATTGAGTGTGTATGGGTTCAGTGCCTCCTCCACGGAGAGCCCTAAAACCAAACTTTTACATGGCTCAAGGTACAATATATTCTTTTCAATCTGTACAGCTCGCGTGGGAAGTCTCTCTGGGGATTTCCGTCTCCTCCCTATGGGAGGGTGGTGGGATATAAAAATGTGAAAAGATTTTACCCCCGGCTGTGTAGACTGGGATACATACTGTTGGTGCTTCCTTCTTTTCTATTAAGAAGAGTTGGAGTTAGGAAGCATCACACCCCTCTTGTCGTTCACCTGGGCGCCTTGGGGATTCAATGACAGGTCTAAATAGCCTGTTCATTGATGTGGTTGTGTCCCGACGCACGTATAGTGCTAGCTCGGGGTGTTCTGTAATCAGGCGAATGACTGGCACGCCTTGGTTGCTTGAGGTTAAAACGGCGTTTTTATAAAGCAACTGGGATGGAGGTTTTTCCTCTTCCGACGACCTGTTTTGGTTGTCGACGGATTCTCGTTCATATCTGGGGGATGATGACGGAATGGATCTGAACATATGTAGAGGGGTCTCACGCCCTGGGGGTGGGCCACCGGGCGCGGTTTGCACCGAACGTCTGGGTGGCGCCTTCTTTTCATGTTTAAGATCAACACGCATATCTGCCCCTTCTCCTGGAGTAGGCATGTCGGCGTGGTTAGGGCACGGGACTGGTTCTGGTCACGCTGGTCCGGATCAGTTGAACCCGTTGTCCGCCGGGGCTGCAGATCTGCTGTTCTGGTACCCTGAGGGACTTGGGCTTTTTCAGGGGGAAAATGCCAGGTCGGTCCGGGTGTCACAGGGTTAAGCGCTATGGAGACCCTGGGTGGGTACATTTTGTACTCTGCACTGTCGTAATGGCTTACGGCCATGCCAACCTGTACACGCTCGATCTCGTCAGATCTCGGCCGCTACGCAGGTTGGTCCTGGTTAGTACTTGGTTGGGAGACCGCCTGGGAATACCGAGTACGGTGTGCTTGGGGCTGGTTCTCCATTCTTTTCACTCCTCTCTCACGCATGGCGAAGAGGGGCCTGTTGGGGTGGTCTTTGACCTCCTCTGGTGACCCTGTGCTTCCCGTATCGCCGGGCCCGGTCCGAAGTAATGTTTCGTCGACCCGTAGGCCTGGGTTAACCCTTTTTTTGAAAACTGAAACACTTGTACTGCGGTATAGCCGGTGTATACCCGCAGGTGTGTTTTGGAGTTTTTTCTTGAGGGGTTATAGGAACAACCAC
The DNA here is from genome assembly GCF_963971535.1 of Notolepis coatsorum. Taxonomy (NCBI): domain Eukaryota; kingdom Metazoa; phylum Chordata; class Actinopteri; order Aulopiformes; family Paralepididae; genus Notolepis; species Notolepis coatsorum. The sequence continues at coordinate 72,236,664 of NC_140166.1, read as the reverse complement.
CGCATTGGGTAACACCAAGGTGGTTGATTACCTGGTGTGTTGGAGCAGTGTCAACTCCCGGGTTACCCGGTTGAGGGTGCCCCTGCACGTTCATGACGTCTGCCAATCGTGTCAGCCTTCTCTGCCTCAACCCCTCTGGGTGGGTTTTTTTTAAATGGAGGCTTGGTCATGCAACAACGCCAGCATACGCCCCTTCCGCCGGGGCGGCTGTTTTCAGCTGACTCCTTTGGCGCCTGTCTCGTCCGCAGTGCTCCAGGCTCAGGTTACAGCCTGTTGCCTGGTTTTCCCCGGTGCGCTGCCTGCTTCCGTTGGTTAACCTTTTTGTGTGCTTACGGCCATGCTGACTGCCTGTTCTGCAGGGTCAGTGTGCCAGGCGGTGTGCTATTGGGGGGAAAGGGCCCGCTCTTGGAGAAGAGGGGCCTTATCCGAATACGCTGGCGATGTGGGGGGCGGTGTCACTAAGTGACCGCCTGGTGGGGTCTTGATGCCTGGCGTCATTGACCTCTCCGGGCCCCCGTTTTCCAGGGGATCCAGTCCCTTCGGTGGGTCTGGGTCTTCCTTCGCGCTCCGCTGCTACGGCCTTGCCAAGGGGTTGGGTTTGCCCTTGACCCCGTGATTCTGGGGGCAGTAACGAGGTTGTTCCCTCCGTTCGTTCCCGGGTGGCATGCGGGTTGTGCGTGTGTGTAGTCGTGGGGTCAGGCCACGGTCTGCTCACCCTGTGCGTTGAGTTGCTTGAGTGCCTCTTCGCACGGTCGGGTCCGTCGCCCTCCCGGGGACCTCCAATAGGGGGGGGTGCCCTCCATTAGGGGGGGTCCGGGGGGGCTCGGCCCTCCCTGTTCTGATGGTTGTGGGGGGCCTCAGCGGGGTGTATTTGTCGGCCTATGGCTCTCGCTCGGCCTCCCTTGTGCATGAGTGACGCCGAGCGGAGCCACTATGAATACAGAACGATAGGTTATGACTATAACCAAGTTCTGTTAATAGTGGTGACGCTCGGCGTCCGACGCCGCTGCAGCCCTTGATCTCGCCTTGTGGTGAAAGCTTGGGAAGGAGGCGAGGGGGTGGCCCCACCCCTGCTTATATGGGAAGCTGATAGGGGTGTGGTCAGACAAATATTGGGATATAAAGGTACATTGTGGTCTTTATTCAGTGCGCGTGCACATGCGAGGACAGTGCATGAGTGACGCCGAGCGTCACCACTATTAACAGAACTTGGTTATAGTCATAACCTATCGTTACCTTGAATCGACAAAACCATTATTCATAAAATCCTGTACATTAAAATGTGTAGATATGGTGTACATAAAAACCTTGGAAAGAATTTTTCGTGCTAAGAGTAAAAGCCTACCAGTTTGTATTCAATGTCTCTTTCAACCAAGAGAAGGAAAGTATAATTTAAGATGGTTATGTATTCTTAAAACATAAAAAGGTAAGAACTAATGTAAAAGCTAGATGTGTTTAAATTTTGCGAGTTCAATTATGGAATAGCCTTAGTGATGGAGTTGTGTACTTATCAGGGGAGATTTTAAAAAGCCTTAAAGGATAAAATAAGTACAGTACATGTGAGGTTTGGTCCGCTCCCCACCCACACGCTCCGTTCCTTTAAGGTACTTTGTTGATTAATTGCATTCCCCGCCACACGCTCCGTTCCTGTAAGGTGCCGTGTTGATTGGTGCTTTCCCCGCCACACGCTTCTGGAGCAAGTATCAATTTCATCCCGCAGCTGTCACAGCTTGTAATCAGCGCCCTGTGGCTTTATATACTCTGATCCCCCTACTATCGATGTTGGATCGTTCTGAATTACTCCTGCATTTGCCTGCCTTCCCCGTCGCTGTTTCCTGTCTTTTGCTCTCCAGGACTTTCGTGGAGAATTCCTGTGGAGAACCTGGTTTCCCCGTTCGGAGCTGCGCCTCGTTATCTGCCCGCTTTACGCGTTGCGCTCTGGTGAGTTTTTGGAAACAGTTCTTTTTGGATCATCAGTTTTTGTGTGTTTGTGAAACACCGAAGAGATCCCGTTTTTGTTTGTACTGTTCTCACCTATTTTTGTGTTGGATTTACACTTTGGATTACCGTATTGTTTTTTCTCTGGACTCTGCTAACTTGTGTGTGGTACACCGAAGATCAAGTCACTTGGATATATACTGGATCAGTCACCTCTCTGCTTCTGTTGTGCGCTGGGCTAACTCTGATTTCTCTCTCTCTCCGTTTCCACCGGGAGTGAAAGCTGGGAGGATCTGCAGAGCCGCTTCAGACGTCACAAGCCAATAGACCTGTCTCAAACCCTGCCCCTTTTCTTGATCCTCCAATCACAGCTGTCGCTTACCTCTGACTTCCTCGTACAAACTTTGTTTGTAGGAGGAAGTCAGAGGTAAGCGACAGCTGTGATTGGAGGATCAAGAAAAGAGGGCAGGGTTTTGAGACAGGTCCATTCCTCACCACCACCTACTGGGAGTATCTGCAGAGCCGCAACAATCTTCACATGCCAGATTCCCCTTTTGTTCGGTTGCTCAACTTCATTCCATCTTGTAACTCTGGAAATAAATACGCCCTTGCTTTGGCTAACTCTGAACAACTCTCTGTGCCGTTGCGTTTGAGGTCGGTTACAAACCCTAACAGTACAGTTTTGAGTAAAACATCAAACATTTGTTTTTTCTTTAAAACAATTATATCTTGCAGCATATTTGGAGTTTTTCTTTCTTATATTAAAATATATTTAGTTTTTAAGAATTTGTAAAGGACAGGCAAAAATAAGCATGTGCTTCAGCCTATTCCTTTTTTTCGGTCGTTGATTTTGGATTTTGTGTGTGAGCTTGCATTGAATACTATGTACATTTGTGATGTTTTTTCTTTTTCTTTTGTAAGTCCACATGGGTGTGTTTGATTTGTCTGTAAACAGACGGGAGTAATTTAATCTGTGTGCATTGATTACTTAAATGCACAATTAGTCATTTGTGTGTAGAGTATAGATGGATAATAATTTGTTTTCAATTATTACATTTCTGACAGAATTTTGTATTCCTAATACAGTGTAGTCAATGGAAAATGCCAGATTTCAGGATTTTATCTCAGAAACTGAATATTTGACACATTTTATTTTTATTTTTTTCATTTCTGACCTTGTAAACTCAAAGTTCAAATGAACCACACCTCAGCCTTTGGCTACAATGGTTGTGAGTTCAAGTCCTGAGTGGTGCTTTTAAGAAATGTGACAGCAATGCAATTCCCTATACTGCCGTTATCATGTGAAACTCACCACCCCAACACACAGTAGTCAATCTGAATGTGGTTCATTTGAATAAACTAGTTGGCTTAAGCTGAAGGGTGGGGATGTATTCAACCTTTTATTTTATTTTATTTTGCTAAACCAAACTTGCTAAATACATTCATGACTCCTATTCACTTATCCCTTATTGCTGGCAATGAGTAAACACTATGAAAACAAAAAGTGGGTAAACTGCACGTACTGTATGTGCTTTTAGCCTCCACTAGGTGGAGAACGACCACAAAATTTGGACAAAGGTCATGAGACACATTCAAACCCATGATGTGGTAAATGTGTTGTAAATGGTGTGGTCTATGGTTGGACCCATTTTTGTTTAGACTTGGACACTTAATCAGCTTCAAATGTGAACTTGTCCCTTCTTCTGCTGTAAGACAAATCAAGCACACTAGAATCTTTAAAGACTTTAACATGTGTTTCACTTACATACAGGAGAGGAAGCCCTGATCCTCATGAGTCTAATTCAGTAGAGTCGGTTGTTTCCTGGTACAAGCGACACCTGTGACTGATACAACATGACACTAGAACCCTGCCATAGTCATCCCCAGGGTGCCTCTCATACCAGCCAGTCTCTCATTCTAGCACCTTCGCGGCACGGTGGTGTAGTGGTTAACGCCTCACAGCTAGAAGGGCCATGGTTCGTTTCCCGCTTGGGGACCAGGTTGCCGTGTTGCCAGGTACCCAGGTGGGGCATCTCCCGGGCCTTTCTGTGTGGAGTTTGCATGTTCTCTTCCCGCGCTCGCAAGGGTTTCCCCTCCCGATGAGATAAACCCAAAGGAAAAACATGCAGAACAGATCGCTAACGCTGACGCTGACGGACAGGAGCACTTTGATTGGTCCCCGGGCGCGACCCACGCTGCAGCCCTTGAGGGGGGGGGGGGGGGGGGGGGGGAGGACGACGGGATGGAAAAAGTGTGTGTGTTCCTGTGGGTCCTGTGGGACCCCCATCTCACATTTGTGTGTGTGTTAATCTGCATGACAATTAAAGACTTCTTCTTCTCCTTCTTCTTCTTCTTCTTCTTCTTCTTCTTCTTCTTCTTCTTCTTCTTCTCCTTCTTCTTCTCCTTCTTCTTCTTCTTCTTCTTCTTCTTCTTCTTCTTCTTCTTCTTCTTCTTCTTCTTCTTCTTCTTCTTCTTCTTCTTCTTCTTCTTCTTCTTCTTCTTCTTCTACTACATCCTGCCTGTTTTTAGAAAAGGTGAACTATTAACAATTCTCTTTTTATTTAATGTTATGTTTTTATTATTATTATTATTATTATTATTATTATTATTATTATTATTATTATTATTA
>NC_140166.1:72169597-72229597 GCF_963971535.1 Notolepis coatsorum | reverse complement strand
TACAGTTGCTATTGCATGCACTCATCTGTGTTCCACTACACACATGAGTGCATGCTTACCAACTGTCCGTCTGCAACACTACTATCACCAACATCTAAGAAGGGAGATCCCCCCTTGAATGGCCCTTCTAAGGTTTCTCTCCTCCACACTGCCTGTGGAGCTTTTTTCCCTATTGTTAGGTTTTAGTGAGTTTTTCCTTACCTTCGCGTGGGGTATGTCTGGGAGTGCTTGCATTCTTTCATTTATTTGCATCCATCTAAAAATGTTTGCACCGTATGGTGTTCTTGTTCTGTTCTTGACTTATTGTTATGTTTTCTTCTTGACTTGTTTAAAGAAGATCTGTACGGCCCATGGGGACATTAACGTGTGTTGTCGGGCCCTATAAATAAATTTGATTTGATTTGATTTGATTATGGTACCTGCCGCGTCTATTCTTTTACCATTTCCAGTTCCGTGTTCGCGTTCTGCGATCTGATTGGCCACTGACCTACGCTAGTTCTGCCCCCCCCCCCCCCCCCCCCGCCCTACGCCAGTTCTGCACGCCCAACTCCACGGTAAACAGCTGTTTCCGCCTATGACTTTATGTGCGCTAAAGTGCGATAAGTTTAAAGTGCTTAGAAATGCCGGTTGGTTCATTCATGCTTTGAGGCAAAATTCCTGACAGGATTTTATAATATTGTAGCTTGACCATTTTTTATATGATGACACGATCACAACAAGAAACGACGCTCTCAGCTGAGTCGAGTGTGAAGCAGCACCTCGGACTATGAATGCCAATTTCATGGGCAGTACAATTAATGAATTCATTTGAATCACCTGTGTTGGTTCTCAACATGACTCATCTTTGAATCCTTCCTTCGTTTCAAGGAAGGACACCGACGCTTTTACCCCGTCCTACTTCACCACTCGACTCAGCTGAGAGCGCCGTTTCTTGACTCAGCTGAGAGCGTCGTTTCTTGTTGTGATCGTGTCATCATATAAAAAAAATTAGGCTAAATCTGAAAGGCAACACGCAGGCCTGCTGGAGTGAAAGTAGACAAGCAGCCTGCTGGAGTGAAAGTAGACAAGCAGCCCTGCTGGGGTGAAAGTAGACAAGCAGCCCTGCTGGAGTGAAAGTAGACAAGCAGCCCTGCTGGAGTGAAAGTAGACAAGCAGCCCTGCTGGAGTGAAAGTAGACAAGCAGCCCCTGCTGGAGTGAAAGTAGACAAGCAGCCTGCTGGAGTGAAAGTAGACAAGCAGCCCTGCTGGAGTGAAAGTAGACAAGCAGCCCTGCTGGAGTGAAAGTAGACAAGCAGCCCTGCTGGGGTGAAAGTAGACAAGCAGCCCTGCTGGGGTGAAAGTAGACAAGCAGCCCTGCTGGGGTGAAAGTAGACAAGCAGCCCTGCTGGAGTGAAAGTAGACAAGCAGCCCTGCTGGAGTGAAAGTAGACAAGCAGCCCTGCTGGAGTGAAAGTAGACAAGCAGCCCTGCTGGAGTGAAAGTAGACAAGCAGCCCTGCTGGAGTGAAAGTAGACAAGCAGGCCCTGCTGGAGTGAAAGTAGACAAGCAGCCCTGCTGGAGTGAAAGTAGACAAGCAGCCCTGCTGGAGTGAAAGTTAGAGCCATATGAAATCTGTTAATTTTTTTCCCAAATTCCATTACATTTTTTTCCAAATTCCGTTTTTTTTCCGTTTTAAATATTTCAGAATTCTGTATTTTGCTTTGTACGCTCATTTTACCATCAGAAATAGTGTCTAATAAGTGGGAATGAATACATTTTATAAGATATAACAGTCCATTTAATAGGGCTGTCTTAAATACTTCGAAGCTTCGAAGCTTCGTTCGATGGGCATGGGATTCTAATATGAAAATAAAATGTGATTATATAAAAAAAAAAAAACGTGATATATATATATTATAGTATATATATATATATTAATTTTTTTGCAAAATCAACTCTGCCTCTCTTTGTTAACTACAACAAGCAATGCTGTTTGTTATTTAAGATGAGGTCGGACTCGGCACTGACAGATTTGTGTTCATTGTGCTGCTTTTATAAAGCCTCAAATGACGGCTTACAATATTTCATGAAAGCAAAGTGTTTCGTTTGTCTAAGATTTAAAAAGGTTTAAACTTTACACCACTTGACAAAGTTGAACAAAGTGCTGTACAAGTCCCACAACATAAAAAAATAAAAATAAATATATATATATATATTTTTTTACAGTTGATTTCATTTTTATTACTCAATTCCGCGATTCCGTCCGCGATTCCGTGAACGCGGATTTCATATGGCTCTAGTGAAAGTAGACAAGCAAGCCTGCTGGAGTGAAAGTAGACAAGCAGCCCTGCTGGAGTGAAAGTAGACAAGCAGCCCTGCTGGAGTGAAAGTAGACAAGCAGCCCTGCTGGGGTTGAAAGTAGACAAGCAGCCCTGCTGGAGTGAAAGTAGACAAGCAGCCCTGCTGGGGTTGAAAGTAGACAAGCAGCCCTGCTGGAGTGAAAGTAGACAAGCAGCCCTGCTGGAGTGAAAGTAGACAAGCAGCCCTGCTGGGGTGAAAGTAGACAAGCAGCCCTGCTGGAGTGAAAGTAGACAAGCAGCCCTGCTGGAGTGAAAGTAGACAAGCAGCCCTGCTGGAGTGAAAGTAGACAAGCAGCCCTGCTGGAGTGAAAGTAGACAAGCAGCCCTGCTGGAGTGAAAGTAGACATGCAGCCCTGCTGGGGGGAAAGTAGACAAGCAGCCCTGCTGGAGTGAAAGTAGACAAGCAGCCTGCTGGAGTGAAAGTAGACAAGCAGCCCTGCTGGAGTGAAAGTAGACAAGCAGCCCTGCTGGAGTGAAAGTAGACATGCAGCCCTGCTGGAGTGAAAGTAGACAAGCAGCCTGCTGGGGTGAAAGTAGACACGCAGTAACACTACTGCTTTCCCATCAAAGGACCTTTGTGTTCTGCAGACTGAAGGAGGAGAAAGCATGACCCCAGCAGCGCAGGGCTGTGTCCCAGTACAGAGGCCCCCCCTGACGAGGTTCAATCTCCCTCAAACAATGACATAATTTAGCAATTTGCTTTTTTTTTTGCTTTTTTTTTTTTTTTTACTCTTCCTGAATAAAGGTCTGAGTCATCGTTGTTGAGGGTTTGTGTTTGTGTTGGGAAGGTAATTCTGTGGGCGCGGAGGTACTTGTTGTAAGCGCTAGTTGGATGGTGGTGGTGGTGGTGGTGGTGGGAGGGTGGGGGGATCGATGCTTGCAGCAGGTGCTGGTGGTGGTGGTGGTGGTGGTGGTGGGAGGGTGGGGGGATCGATGCTGCAGCCAGGTGCTGGTGGTGGTGGTGGTGGTGGTGGTGGGAGGGTGGGGGGATCGATGCTGCAGCCAGGTGCTGGTGGTGGTGGTGGTGGTGGTGGTGGTGGTGGTGGTGGGTGGTGGGAGGGTGGGGGGATCGATGCTGCAGCCAGGTGGTGACCCCGCATGCAGTATCTTGGCACGTCGGCACGCAGCGCCTAGAGCCACGGCCAAAGTCTCTGAGAGCTGCTCACACTGGCCCCACTGTGGGACATGAGATATGGATGCTGTCTTTGTGCTCTATATATTATCTAGTAGAGAAATGAGAATAAGGATGAGAGACTGTGTGAATTTGACTCTATGAGAATACACTGGAAACGTTAGACCCACATACACAGCAAGCTGGTTAAATGTTCTCTTATAGAGTCGAATTTGCACTGTGACTTTACAGAATTGGAGCAGTGTAACTAAGGGAGCCATAAGCCCTCTATATTTGAATATGAAGTTCTCTGGCTAGTTGGCCACAAACAAATGCAAAATCAATGGGGTCAAGCTCCTGTCAGTACAAGCTGACTGAGGCTCACTGACATCTACTCCACAGTGCAAACAAAGTACAGTAAGTTAGTCCATTAGCCTCAGTCAGTGTGTACAGGGAAGAGTTCGAGCCCATTGACTTTACATTGGTTTGTGGCCAACTATCCAGAGTTAGTATGAGGAGCAGTGTTGATTGTGCTGAGAAAGGACTCTACCGATCAGCATTGGCAGGTAAGAAATAGGTATACAGTAGGTCTCCAAAAATCAGAACTGACCCTTTTAAAGGAACACTAGCTTATTTGCCATCTACCCTGGAGTTAGACAAGAAGATACAAACGGTGCGCGTCTTCCGCATGCACAGAGAGGAAAAAGGTATGTATCTTAACACTCCAACATTTTGGAAACCCTGGAGTTAGACAAGAAGATGCATACCTTTTTCTTCTCTGTGCATGCAGTAGGAGTAGGAAGACGTTGGGAACTAGGCTAATGGAGGAACCTACTTCCAGTGACTGACGCTAAGCTAGGCTAACGGTGCGTGTCTTCCTACTCCTACTGCATGCACAGAGAAGGAAAAATTTATGTATCTTCTTGTCTAACTCCAGGGTAGATGGCAAATAAGCTAATTTCCTAAAATGTTGGAGTTTTCCTTTAAAATGTAATAAAATAGCCTGAACAAAGCTGACTGCACTCACCCTCTCCAAGTCTCAACACTGCATCTGAATACCACCTCTCAAAAAATAGGAGGCCAATGTTTGCTGTGGCGTCATTCTAGTACTTTTTCAAGCGACTAGACTTGATTTGCTATGCATGGTGGCAGGCATCTTGCCTGTTCCCGGCCTTAGAGAGAGGGGGGGGGGGGGGTGAGGAGGGGAAGAGAGAGAGAGAGAGAGAGAGAGAGAGAGAGAGAGAGAGAGAGAGAGAGAGAGAGAGAGAGAGAGAGAGAGAGAGAGAGTGCAACTGTTCTGTTGGCCAGCACGTTAATTCCTACATGTGGTGTAATGTGCTGCCTCAGCATGGCACAGCTTGGTGACACAACGCAGTATTAATCCACTTGATGAAAGCCGGCCCTCTCCTTCATTCATGCAGTAATGTGATGTGACCCAAACAAGGAATCTGACACTGAGAACTGACACTTCCCCCCTGCCGGCTACAGTAGATATGATGCAGCATGATGGCTGGTCCAACACAAACACACACACACACACACACACACACACACACACACACACACACACACACACACACACACACACACACACACACACACACACACACACACACACACACACACACACACACACACACACACACACACACACACACACACACACACACACACACACACACACACACACACACACTACACACGCACACGCACACACACACACACACACACACACACACACACACACACACACACACACACACACACACACACACACACACACACACACACACACACACACACTTGTATTATTATACTTGTGAGGACTACTTACATTCCATTGACTTCATTCATTCCCTAATCATGCGTAACCTTAACCCTTACCCTAACCTTAATCTAACCCTCATTTTAACCCCATAACCCCCTGTTTTAGAAGTAAGAACTTGACCAAAATGTCCTCACAGATTTAGTTAATCAGCTAATTCAGCTATTGTTGCCGGGACACAACAAGTTCCTCACAAGAATGGTCACGTAAGAGCATGCACACACACACACTTTAATTATTTATTATTCACTAGTTCAACTCACACCAATGACCGCACAGACACAGGATATAAGTGAACAGATTCAATAGAAATGGATGATTTATTTATGCTGCGTTGCGACGGCCTAAAGCAGGTCGCTTGGGGAGGACGCACACTCGGAGCCGTGCGCTCCTGGGCAGGTGCACGAGGCAGGGAGAGGACGGGGAGGGACAAGGGGACCTTTTAGAGAGGATGCTCACCTCTGACAGAGGGACAAGATTCCTGTTAGCACTTCAAACTGCTTCCCGATGCACTGCCCCAAGGCTCTGGAATGCCCTCCCCTTAAACCCCAACACAGCTCCCTCAGAGCTCATTTTTAAAAGGCAGCTAAAAACTCACTTCTACATGCAGGCTTTTTAAACACCCATAGCTGTTTCTTTCTGTTTATATCTTTAATTTGTTTTTTTTCTGTTGTTTTAGCTAATTTTAATGTTTTATTCTTCTCTTCTATTTTTTCTTGTATTTTTACTGATGTTTTAAAATGCTGTGACGCACTCTGTGCTGAGAAGGGCGCTATAAAAATTAGGGCCACGGCCACGGGGGAGGTCATGGCAGGCGTAATAAAATTGTCAATAATAATACAGAGACATTTAAAGCGCGTACCGTCTGAGTTTACGTCTGGAAGACATGAGACAGAAGGTAAGAAAAGAGGGCTTTTCGAACGGGACAGCTCGGGAGAAAGGGATGGACCGCCAGCAGTACAGCCGGGGAGGAGTTGTATGGTGAATTTGGTGGATTGGTTGGGCTCTGCCACATGTTCGGTGCCGAGGGGATAGAGAGCGGGGCAGGCCTGAGGTATAGGAAGACAGTGATGGTGTGTGTCATGGTGTGAGCATCCTCCCAAAATGGGAATAGAATACTTCAAATGTCCTCATAGGAAAGATCAGCACAGGGCACAGATACTGGCAGTGCAAAACAGATGCATGACACTATGCATGATCACACACACACACACACACACACACACACACACACACACACACACACACACACACACACACACACACACACACACACACACACACACACACACACACACACACACACACACACACACACACACACACACACACACACACACACACACACACACACACACACACACACACACACACACACACACACACACACACACACACACACACACACACACACACACACACACACACACACACACACACACACACACACACACACACACACACACACACACACACACACACACACACACACACACATTTTCAAACATCTAACTTCACCCACATGTTTGTAGGTCTGTAAAGACATGTGTGAAGTCATTGTTGATGAAGATGTCAGATAGAGTCTTATTGTTCCAAGTTCTACTGGAGTTACTGTAGCTACAGTGTAGTCCCTCAGTGGACACTGTTCTTGGCTTCACACAGACTGTATGGGTCAAAGCACAATAACACATCCCTCATACCACTGTGTATTTGATTGGATGGGAACTGAAACCACAGTCTTTTTCATTTCATGTCATTCACTTTATTGGGAGTTGCTGTCCTCAAACGTGTCTTCATCATATGGACTAGCCTAGACGCACCATTCAAAATACACTGTGTATTAGAATAGAATAGAATAGAATAGAATAGAATAGAATAGAATAGAATAGAATAGAATAGAATAGAATAGAATAGAATAGAATAGAATAGAATAGAATAGAAATACTTTATTCATCCAGAGGGAAATTTGGCACTACAGATAGCTCACAGTAAACAGTAAACATTTAGGTAGACAAAAACAAAAGTCACGAATAAGAATACAAATACAAATAAGCCTAAGGATCAAATACGGTCCGGGATATACATTTCCTATGTTATGTATATACATTATAATATAAAATATACAGAAATATACAGTAAGTGTACAGTAATTTTACAATGTTGGTTTAAGGTTTAAAAGTAAAAGTAAAAGTCCAGGAAGATAGTACTGTCACCCTGTGCTCAGTGATGCAGTGAGGCACAGTGATGCATGATGCGTTATAAAGTCTGATAGCTATCGGAATGAAGGACTTCCTGTGCTGTTCAGTGCTACATCTCGGGAGTCTTAGTCTAGCACTGAACATGCTCCTTCTGTCAGCCAAGTCTGTGTATAGTGGGTAGGCGTTTCAAGTTCAAGTTTCAAGTTTCTTTATTAGTTGTCATACAAAAACACAGAATACTTTTATATGAAATGCTTTTTCCTGTTCTGCTCCTGAGAGTGTGCTAGATAAAAATAAAATATGTTTCTCACCACCTGGGGTCTACCCGTCAGGAAGTCCAAGACCCACTGGCAGAGGTCATAGTTCAAGCCCAGGTCCCTGAGCTTGGCTATGAGTTTGGAGGGGACTATGGTATTGAATGCTGAGCTGTAGTCGTTGAACAGCATTCTCACATAGTTCCCCTGCCTCTTGTCCAGGTGTGATGCTGCTGTGTGCAGCACATGGGCTATGGCGTCCTCCGTGGACCTGTTGGGGCGGTATGCAAATTGCAGGGGGTCCAGGTTGATGGGGAGGGAGGAACAGATGTAGCCCTTCACAAGCTTCTCAAAGCACTTCATGGCTATGGAGGTTTGATTTTATTTTATTTTATTAGGGATCCCCATTAGCTGGTGCGATAGCAACCAGCTAGTCTTCCTGGGGTCCACACACAAAAAAAACATACAAAAACAATCACTATTGCAAAAACAAAATGATTAAAAGTACACACAATGCATAATGAAACTACTGTAACAATTAATATAGCTAAAATTACATTAGTGTAAAACAAAAACAAAAAATTACTTTACAGTGTTAAAAACAATTTAAAAACAATTTAAGATTCTTTTAAAAAGTGAATCTACTGTAAATGCAGCAGAGGTTCCGAGGCAGGCCATTCCAAAGAGTTAATGCTCTAAAAATAAAAGATCTCCCCAAAGCGCTGGTTCTAGGACTTGGCAATTCAAGCTGCCCACTACTGGAACCTCTAGTGTAATGCTTGTGCACAGTATTACTAAAAACAATCTGATTATGTATAAAAACAGGAGTTTTACTGCTCATGACCAACTTGAACAGCACAAGTATATTAAAAGACAATCTATTTTCAACGTTAAGCCAAGAGAGGCGGGCATGCATACGGCTCACATTAGATCTTAGTGAGCAGCCCAGTACCAACCGTGCTGCCCTGTCCTGGACCACCTGGAGTTTCCTGAGGTCACCACTGGCAGCAGATGACCACATCGCAGAGCAATAGACAAGATGACAAGGTGAGAGCTATAGGGCGGTAGTCATTGAGGCAAGCGGGCGTAGATTTTTTTGGGTACAGGGATAATGGTGGACTTCTTCAGACAGGTGGGGATGACAGCCTGTTCTAAGGACAGGTTAAATATGTCAGTGAATACCGGGGCCAATTGGTCGGCACAGACTTGTAGGATGCGGCCGGGGATACCGTCCGGTCCTGCTGCCTTCCTGATATTCACTTTCTTAAAGGTCCTCCTCACCTCATGTTCTGTTATCCTGAACACTGAGTCTCCATCAGCAGTGCCCCCCCCCCCTCCATTGCAGTGGTTTGTAGGCTGCTGTTGTTATTCACAGCGTCAAACCTTGCATAGAAGGTATTGAGATCATTTGCCAAGGAGATGTCACTGTTCAGCTTGAGGGAGGTGCCTTTGTAATCTGTCATCGTTCTGAGGCCCTGCTACATACCTCTGGAATCAGCCTGTTCAACGCCGTTTTGCCTCTATTACTGTCCTCCTTACGTTGTATCTCGCCGCCTTGTGTTCATTCATGTTGCCTGCCACAAGCCCGGCGTTATAGGCTGACGTTCACGCTTTCAGAGCCTCACGGACGGATTTGTCTACCCAGGGCTTTTGGTTTGGGTAAACTCTAATTGTGGTACTGTAGAGGGGATTGTTTCTTCTACCAGAGTACAAACAAAGTCCAGCACTGTTTCAGTGTAGTCATTAATATTGTCTGTGTTATCGCAGGGTTGCCCCTGATGACATGGAGCTTAGCAAGGCTCCTCCTCTCCGCCACCACCGCTAAAGAGTCCAGCTCGACCCCTACCACGTTACTGGCCTTCCTGACCAGCTTATCCAGCCTGTTTGTATCCCCCGCTCTCAGTTCGCTGCCCCAGCAGGTCACAGCGTACAAGAAGGCGCCCGCCACCACCGACTCGTAAATCATCCTCAACATCCTCAACATCCTTAACATCCTTGTACAGACGTTGAAGGATCTCAGCCTTCTGAGGAAGTAGAGTCGGCTCTGGCCCTTCTTGTAGAGTGCCTCTGCGTGTTTTGACCCGTTCAGTTTGTTTTCGACTCCCCTGATGGAAACGGGGGTCACAGATGCACTCCTCCTCCTCCCCAGCTCCACAACCAGTTCCCTGGTCTTCGTCACATTTAGCTGAAGGTGGTTCTTTTTGCACCATGTGATGACGTCCAGGCGGTCCAGCACCAGTGCCCGGTATTCCTCCTCATCACCATCCTTAATACATCTCACTATCGCAGAGTCATCCGAAAATGTCTGAAGGTGGCAGGACTCTGTCCGATAGTGGAAGTCATTGGTGTAGACGGTGAAGAGGAAGGGAGAGAGGACTGTCCCCTGCGGGGCCCCGGTGTTGCTGACCAGTCTGTCCGACACACAGCTCCGTAGGTGGTGCACATACTGTGGTCTGCCCGTCAGATAGTCAACAACCCAGGACACCAGGCCTCTACCTGCAACTTCTCACCCAGCAGCCCATTATTTGTGTTGTCAGTAATAAAGTTGTCTGGATGACCCTCCCGAGCTCCGGGAGGGTCATCAAAGAGAAGTCGCCTATTCTCGGTCCTTGCCCCACAATGGTGGAATGAACTTCCCACCACAGTTATAAGACAGCCGAAACCCGTCCAATCTTTCGCCGTCGACTAAAGACGCACTTCTTCAATCATTATCTGAAAAAATTTAAAAATTTCATAAAAAAATATCTAACCCTAACTAACCTTACTGTCATGCACTTGTCCTAATATACTAACCTACTGTACACTGTAGCACTCAACACTTTGATGAACATTGTTACTCAGCTGATAGAGTTGTACCCTTCCTGCTGTCTTGTTGTACAAAACTTGCAAGTCGCTTTGGATAAAAGCGTCAGCTAAATGACTAAATGTAAATGTAATGTAAATGTTATCAGTATGCCAGTAATGCCATTTCTGGGGCAGCAGTCATCTGGTGATCTGAAGGTTCCTGGTTCGACCCGGCTCCTCCTGATTTCATGTTGAAGAGTCCATGGGAAAGACCCTTGGGGAACACCACTCAAATAAATTAAAAATGTAATTTGTTATTACCAATCAATCAATCAATCAAATATATTTATATAGCACATTTAGACATGACGCTTGTCAACCAAAGTGCTTCACATAGCTAAGAACAAAGAAAAGTATAGAAAAAACAATCAACAGATAGACAAAGGAAAACAGAACAACACGTCAACAAGCAAGGCAAGAGTCAAAGTGAGTCAGGGAAGGCCAGGCGGTATAGGTGGGTTTTGAGTTTCGATTTAAAAGACTCGACGGAGGGGGCAGATTTAATGGACATGGGGATGCTGTTCCAGAGGTCAGGGGCTGCGACCGCAAAAGCATGTCCGCCCCTAGACTTGAAATTAGACCTACGGGTGGTTAAGAGACCCTTGTCAGATGATCTGAGGGCCCTGACGTTGGCATAGGGGGTGAGGAGTTCTGCTAGGTAAGCAGGGGCTTTACCATTAATGGCTTTGTAGACCAATAGGAGAACCTTGAATTCTATTCTATAGCGCACCGGGAGCCAGTGAAGGGAGGCAAGAACAGGGGTGATGTGAGCTCTCTTCTGGGTACCTGTGAGCCATCTAGCAGCAGCGTTTTGGGGTAGTTGTAGGCGGGCTATGGTTGACTTATTAAGCCCCAGGTACAGGGAGTTACAATAGTCTAATCTTGAGGATATGAAAGCGTGAATGACTCTTTCAAGGTCTGAGGGGGAGAGAATGGCCTTGATCCTGGCTATGGACCGGAGCTGGAAGAAACACCCCTTCACCACCGAGTTTACCTGCCTATTGAAAGTAAACTCGGGGTCAAAGAGCATGCCCAGGTTTTTTTTTACAAAGGGCTGGACTAGGGCAGACAGGTTACCCAGGCTGCTGGCAATGACACTGGACACCATGGTCTAGGACAGTTCAATCAATATTTGTGAACATGAACTACTCACTCCCAAAGCCATCAAACGTATAAAGTCTGGAGCAGCTCCATTGTCAATGAGTGGGAGACCCACAGAACGTTTTATTTTAATTTTATTGTATATCAAGTTTCAAGTTTCAAGTTTTGTTTTATTTGTCACATATAAAGTACATGTACACATTACAGTGAAATGCTTGGTTCTGTATGAGCCTCCTGAGAATGTGCTGCATACAGTAAAAAGAATAAAGGCCAAACACTATACAAAATATGCAATATACAAACTAAAGTACAAACTAAAGTTCAAAGTGAAGTACAAAATGCAAACAATAAAGTACAAATGCAAGCTTTTTAAAATGCCAAAAATGCTAAAATGAGGTAGGGATGTAGTGCAAATCGTTTTAGCTATAAATAGATACAAATATGGTGTAGTGTTGAAAGTGTTTAAAGTGTCTAAAGTGAATGTTAAGGTGAGTATTTGTTTAAAGTGAGTGTGTGCATCATGTGGATTTGTGTGCAATGAATGTAGATGGATGGGTTAGTGTTGTGTAGAGTCATTGAGCATCCTGATGGCCTGGGGATAGAAGCTCCTTTTAAGTCTCTCTGTACTGGCCATGAGACTCTTGCCTGACTGCAGCAGTGCAAAGAGGCAGTTGTTTGGGTGGCTAGAGTCTTTGACTATTCTCTTAGCCTTGACCCTGCAACACCTGGTGTAAATGTGGGAAGCCCACCTCCAATTGCATGCGTTCGGCTGATCAAGCCACTCTCGGCAGTCTGCTGCTGCGGTCGTGTGCGGTGCTATTACCAAACCAGGAGGTGATGTTACTAGTCACGATGCTCTCTATTATTGTCTATACATGAGTAGAAGTTCTTTAATATCTTCTAACTCACTTTGAACTTCCTTGTTAGGCGCTATATCAAAATGTGCTTTATTCTATAGTAGCGTTGTCTGTTCTGAAACAGAGAATGTACCGCATGAACTCTGAACATTCTCCTGAGCTCTCTCAGGCCGTGTCCACCACACGTACACACAGGATTATCCATATGCGTGTGGAATGGATAGGGCGCCATTCATCATGATGTTAACCTTTGTGTGAGGAGTTTCACTGGGAGAGGATGCCAGGATCTGTCTGTGAGGCTATAATGATCATATCTTTGACCGTGACAATGATGTGGACGAGAGAGAGAGAGAGCGGCTGAGACTGAAATTGAGGAGGAGGTGTCTGAAGATGAGGAGGATGGTGATGAGTATGATAGCTGATCGTGGCAGACCCTAATGAGACAGAAGCTCAACGGGAGGTGTTTAGAATGACCACAGGCCACACTAGATATGAGTCACATGTCACACACCTAAAGACATAAAGCCTCTGAGTTTGAATTTCGCTGCTGGCGAGTTGGGATTTTGGAGTTATGAGGTTTTGTCCCGACAGCAGCGATTTGTTATTTTGAACAAAATAGTTTGGTTTTTAGGGGGAAATTACTTTTTTATCCTTTTTCTAACATAGATCTATCAATTTTGACCCATGACACCACAGATGTCACTCTGGTTAATAATGTAAAGTAAGAAAAATACAAAAAAGAAACAGGCGCCTCCCTGCTGAACAGGCGCCTCAACCGCAAATACTGCCAATTGTGTTCATATAGGGACGACTGACCAAGCCGGGAGGGAGGTACCGCTGCAGGGAACTTAACCTGGGTCTCTGCATGCGGTGGTAGGACGTCTACATTGCTTAGACGTCTACACTACCAAGCCACCCCAGACTTTATACTTGATGACATCACACGTTTGAGTTTGAGCACTCTACTTTTTGGATTTGGGAGAGAGTTGCTCATTTTCACGAATATTTTAATAACATCTATGAATTCTGAAATTGGACATATTCCCCCTTAAACCCCTGCTGGATAGTGCCTTGCATGGCTGTCTTTGTCATCTGTGTGTGTGTGTGTGTGTGTGTGTGTGTGTGTGTGTGTGTGTGTGTGTGTGTGTGTGTGTGTGTGTGTGTGTGTGTGTGTGTGTGTGTGTGTGTGTGTGTGTGTGTGTGTGTGTGTGTGTGTGTGTGTGCATGAACACTGTTACTGTAAATGTTTATTTCATAGGCAAATGTGTCAACACAGTGTCAACAAGGCGTCTTCCCCATTCCCATGAGCCTTTACATCTTTGCCCCATCCGCCGTGTCGATTACCACCCCCGACTCCCTAGGCTCTAGCTCCGCCAATCATTTGGCGATCTCGAAAATTATTGGACAGGGTTGTAGCCAATGCGTGTGGCTTTCCAATGATACCCCACGTGGGGATGCGCGAATCAGGGATATAGGTGAAAAGTCATGAGCGAACACCGGAAGAGAAACGAAAACAGAATGAATTGAAGTCAATGAGGAAATGGGATCCTGGAGAGCTTTTCTTTTGTACATAGTTTACCAAAATCGCTCCTAATCACTCATTTCTGAATGGATCTTTATGAAATTTGGACATGTACTACATGAGACTACATGCTATGGACGCAGGGTGTTTTCCAGCGTATACCAATTTGTTGGGATATACTATTTTTGGATATTGCAACTACTACAGAAAAATTTGAGTAACATGTTTTTCTACAACTCAAGTTCAGACCTATGTTACTCTATTTCATTAGCACTAAAAGTGATCTTTCTTTATTGCATCAGAAACTTCAGAATATTATCGTTCAAAAGAGACCAGGCGTATGCATGTGCTATAAGAATAAAGTATAGTATTTTGGTTTGCAAAAAAAGTATGCAGTCCTCAAAAACGAAAACAAAAATGGCCACTTTTTGGGGTGCCTGTTATGAGCTTAAATTAATCAAAATTAATGTGTGCATTTACATGTATTTATTTTAGTTAATTTATAAAATGTGCAGTGAACTAATACATTTGTATTGTAAAGCGACCTTGGGTCCTCTGAAAGGCGCTATATAAAACAAAGTTATTATTATTATTATTTGTGTAAGGTTTATATTCAATTATTACTGACTGAATCATTCCTGTCATATATATATATATACGCTACTAGATCAAGGTTCAAAAGCATCCAGTTGAACAGTGGGTATAAAATTATGATTTTATGACACATCAATAATAAACAACATCAAATTGAATACTTATACTGAATTGTTCCACCCCTGGTGAATAAGTGATGTTCAAGTTAAATATGAACATAAACATCACATAATCAGTCCAACACAAAAGCCAATGTCTCTTACTGACTGACTGCCCACTGTTGAACATGTGATGTATCATGTATTTGGGTCCAGCTTAACTAGGCTTGCCTAGTCTTGTTTGCAAAGGAACTACTGTAGTCCAACTTGATTTTTAATTATCTATTTCCCAGCACCTCTCTCCTCCCTTGTATTGAACACATAATTTTTAATGAAGGACTTTGTTTGTATCACAGTACTATTATATTAGGGCAGAATACATTTACTTAGGGATTTAGGGATTTATTTAGCTACTGCAGGTGGCTCAAGTGGTTACGACACATGCCATGTTATTTTTATTTTTTTTTATCTTTTTCCCCCTCTTTTTTCATCCGATTTTCTCCCATCCCAATGTTAGTCGTTATGCCAATTCCCAATCCCCTTCCTGGTCGCTGCGCACTTACCCCCCACAGTCGGTCTGGGAGAGTGGAGGCTATCACGTGCTTCCTCCGACACACGTCTAGCCAATCAACCGCTTCTTTTCACCTGGCAGCGCGGACTCTCACTGAGGGTGTAACGTGTGGAAGGATCACACTACCCCCCTTAGATCCTATCCGCGCTGAGCAGGCGCCCCGACCGAACTGTAGGAGTCGCTGTTTACAACGACCAGGACCCACCCCGCCAGCTTTCCCAACCCTCTAATACTGCCAATTGTATTAGTGTGAACGGCCAGCCAAGCTGGTGACAACGCCGGAGCTGTGAGCTGGATTCGAACAGGCGAATCCAGCGTCTCCGGCGTTTGGTGACGAATGCAATCTCCGCTACGCCACCTGACCGCCCCCATGCCATGTTCTTTTAATGTTGTGGGTTCAAATCCAGTTCATGACCTTTGTCAAATGTCATTCTCTCATTCTCTCTCTCTCTCCCTCTCCTGTCTCTCTCTCCATTGTATACCGCTTATAATAAAGCAGAAATGCCAGGATGATAATCTTTATTATCACCTCCAGTCAAAGCAGGAAATCACCTCCGTATTACCGCCACTGTGTCTGTGGGGCTGATTATGGGATGGAGGGCACGCGGCAGCAGAGCTGAGCCTGGGGGCGAACTCATAGCTCTGGCTGCTAATGACGACACAGGTTCTAACCAAGCCTCATGCTCTACTGTGCCAATTCTCTTTCTGTTAACATTCCAGTCTCACAAAACATTCCACTTATAGGGTGGAGTTCCCACTCTACTTTTGAAAAAGCAAACAGGGTTTAGGCATAAATTAACAGGGTTTAGGCATACACTAACAGGGTTTAGGCATAAACTAACAGGGTTTAGGCATAGGCATAAACTAACAGGGTTTAGGCATACACTAACAGGGTTTAGGCATGAACTAACAGGGTTTAGGGTTTAGGCATACACTAACAGGGTTTAGGTATAAATGAACAGGGTTAGGCATAAACTAACTGGATTTAGGAACGGTATTACACTAACAGGGTTTAGGTATAAACTAAGTTTCAAGTTCAAGTTTCTTTAATAGTTGTCATACAGAAGTACAGAATACTTTTATACAAAATGCTTCTTTCTGTTACGCTCCAGAGACTGTGCTAGACAAAAGATAAGTATGAAATAAAATAAAATAGTATAGCATGTAAAAATAGAAGTAAAAATATAAGTCACGTACGTAGGCACAGTGTTCAGTATATACATATGTACAATGTTCGATGCAGAATAGAAGTAACTGAGTTACCATACAATATACAATATACTATGCAATATTTAAGCATTACATCACACGCAGGAGTGGTTTGTGACCAATAAACCATGCCTAGGGGTGGTTGTTAGGCCCGAGGCGCAGCCGAGGGTCGTTAGACCCCCCTAGGCATGGTTTATTGGTCACAAATCACGACTGCACGTGGTGTAAAGCTTTTATACAACTGCCAGATTCATCCAACCTTATTTCTATACAATAAACACACATTAATCGAAGATTTATTGAAAAAACCATCCGCCAGAAAAAGTAGTTCCCACAACTCCATGTGGAAGCAGCTTGAAGTGCATCCAACCAAACTAACACATCCAACTGTGTATTATTGGAATGATTGAGAGAAGTTGCCTCATGTGGAAGCAGCTTGAAGTGCATCCAACCAACTAACACATCCAACTGTGTATTATTGGAATGATTGATTGAAAATTTATTAAAACGTTTTCTTTGCCCTATAGGAAAAAAACGTTTTCTTCGCCCTATTTTTTTATTTATTTCTTTTAGCCTAAACTTAACCAGTTGGAAACCAGGGGTACAGTAATAAAATTAGCAATCAACCAATCAATCAATTCAATAGACCATGCTCACTTAAAACAGCGCTGCTTCTCTCTCAGTCTGACTCCCCCGCTGTTGCAGACAGGAGTGTGTGTGTGTGTGTGTGCGTGTGTGTGTGTGTGTGTGTGTGTGTGTGTGTGTGTGTCACAGTGTGTGTGTGCGTGTGTGTGTGTGTGTGTGTATGTGTGTGTGTGTGTGTGTGTGTGTGTGTGTGTGTGTGTGTGTGTGTGTATGTGTGTGTTTGTGGGTACGCCAGCGTCGGACAGTGTGAGAGAGAACGCTGCAGTCGGAAAGTAGGAAGGAAGAAATTTAAATCAATCAATTAATCTATCAATCAATCCGCGATTTTTCTTTTGTTCTAGATTGAGTCAAGACCCATCAATTACATCATCCAACATTGTTTAAAATACTAACACATTCCCCTTGACAGAATCGCTTCATATTTAGTCGTTATGGTGCTTTCAACATAACCATTTGTTCTCCGCGATCCTGTTTTCTCCCGGAGTGAGCCGGGGAGGGTTATGTGATTTGGTTGTGGGCGGGTCCTGAGCCCAGGACCGTGGATTGTTACCAATAAAGACGTGTGAATGGCCAATCAGAATCGAGAAATTTGCATGCCGTTGTATAAACTAATATACAATACTATATAGTGCAAAGCAGAAATGGGATGAGGTACAACTTAGGTACAAATTACAGCAAGGTGTACTGAGGTATGGGTTGTAGTGCAAATCCTTTACCAATAAATATAAAGTGTGTTAAGTGTCTAAAGTGGCTGCAGTGTGTTGTTTGTTTAAAGTGAGTGTGTGCATGTGGATGTGTGTGCTGTGAGTGCATTTGATGGTTGTTGCATAGTGT
This sequence comes from Notolepis coatsorum, assembly GCF_963971535.1. Taxonomy (NCBI): domain Eukaryota; kingdom Metazoa; phylum Chordata; class Actinopteri; order Aulopiformes; family Paralepididae; genus Notolepis; species Notolepis coatsorum. The sequence continues at coordinate 72,211,596 of NC_140166.1, read as the reverse complement.
TAACAGGGTTTAGGTATAAATGAACAGGGTTTAGGCATAAACTAACTGGATTTAGGAACGGTATTACACTAACAGGGTTTAGGCATAATTATACAACGGCATGCAAATTTCTCGATTCTGATTGGCTGAAACAGTCCATTTACACGTATGTATTGGGACCATTCTACGCTTCTGGTCCCAGGACCCGCCCACAACCGAATCACATCACATCACTCCGCCGGATCACAAGATGGCGGACAATAATCTTTAACAAATGGATATGTTGATAGCATCATAACGACTAAATATAAAGCGATTCTGTCAAGGCGAATGTCTTAGTCCTTTAAACAATGTTGGATGATGTAATTGATGGGTCATGAGTCATTTTAGAACAAAAGAAAATCGCGGATTGATTGATTGATTATTTGCAATTCTATTTAAAATTTCTTCTTCCTTCCCACTGACTGCAGCGTTCACTCTCACACTGTCCGACGCTGGCGTACCCACAAACACACACACACACACACACACACACACACACACACACACACACACACACACACACACACACACACACACACACACACACACACACACACACACACACACACACACACACACACACATACACACACACACACACACACACACACACACACACACTCCTGTCTGCAACAGCGGGGGAGTCAGACTGAGAGAGAAGCAGCGCTGTTTTAAGTGAGCATGGTCTATTGAATTGATTGATTGGTTGATTGCTAATTTTATTACTGTACGCCTGGTTTCCAACTGGTTAAGTTTAGGCTAAAAAAAATAAATAAAAAAATAGGGCGAAGAAAACCTTTTTTTTCTTATAGGGCAAAGAAAACGTTTTAATTTGTTTTACCTACTTTCTATAGAAGCATCTAAGAATGAAGTTCTATAGAAAGTAGGTCTGCATCCCCTTAACAATTGTGTGTATTGAGCCGTACTGTATTGTACCCATTCTGCATCTGGTAATACAATTTTCAATCAATAAATCAATCTTTCCCATAACCACTAACTTCATAATTAAAAACTAAAGAAAAGTTGGATGTGTTAGTTGGTTCGATGTCTTAAGGCGATGTCTTAAGGTCTGCATCCCCTTAACAATTGTGTGTATTGAGCCGTACTGTATTGTACCCATTCTGCATCTGGTAATACAATTTTCAATCAATAAATCAATCTTTCCCATAACCACTAACTTCATAATTAAAAACTAAAGAAAAGTTGGATGTGTTAGTTGGTTCGATGTCTTAAGGCGCTCCCATAGTCCAGCAGACTGTACACAGAGCAGACTCCGCGGAGGTCCGTGCGGCTATTTGAGCTTTGATCTCAGCGGACAGCAGACCCACAGGTGCGAAGCTCCTATTTCCTGACGCGCGGACATCCGCGCCGCTGACTTGGTGTCACACAAAACGCTGCTCGGCGTTTTGGTTGACATCGAACTGCATTAAATGTGACACTGCACGAGCGATTGGTGGCGCGAGGAGAGAGATGAGCCCGTGAAGCTCTCTCTCTCTCTCTCTCTCTCTCTCTCTCTCTCTCTCTCTCTCTCTCTCTCTCTCTCTCTCTCTCTCTCTCTCTCTCGCTGATAATGTTCCCTCTGATCTGCCAGTACAGTAGAACAGACAGAATTGTGGGAAATGTAGTAAAACTGGTGCGAGAAATGTAGGAAATAGACCGCGGACGTCCGCTGAGATCTGCTCGACTATGAAAGCTCAAAGAGCCGCGCGGACCTCCACGGAGTCTGCTCTGTGTACAGTCTGCTCGACTATGGGAGCACCTTCAGTTGAAAGGCAGTTGGATGTGTTAGTTGGTTGGATGCCGTAGTTGAAAGGCAGTTGGATGTGTTAGTTCCAATAACACACAGTTGGATGTGTTAGTTGGTTGGATGCACTTCAAGCTGCTTCCAATAACACACAGTTGGATGTGTTAGTTGGTTGGATGCACTTCAAGCTGCTTCCAATAACACACAGTTGGATGTGTTAGTTGGTTGGATGCACTTGCGAGCTGCTTCCACATGGAGGCAACTTGCCTTTTTTGTAGTTGTGGGAACTACTTTTTCTGGCGGATGGTTTTTTCAATAAATCTTCGATTAATGTGTGTTTATTGTATAGCAATAAGGTTGGATGAATGTGGCAGTTGTATAAAAGCATTACACCACTTGCAGTCGTGATTTGTGAACAATAAACCATGCCTAGGGGGGTCTAACGACCACCCCTAGGCATGGTTTATTGTTCACAAACCACTCCTGCGCGTGATGTAATGCTTAAACAAACAGCTGGTTTAGGCATAAACTAACATGGTTTAGGCTTAAACTAACACGGTTTAGGTATTACACTAAATAGGTTTAGGCATGAACTAACATGGTTTAGGTATACACTAACATGGTTTAGGTATACACTAACATGGTTTAGGCATTACACTAACAGGGTTTAGGCATGACACTAACAGGGTTTAGGCATAAACTAACATGGTTTAGGCATTACACTAACAGGGTTTAGGCATGACACTAACAGGGTTTAGGCATAAACTAACATGATTTAGGTATAAACTAATAGGGTTTAGGCATACATGAACAGGGTTAGAGTGAACTAACAGGGTTAGAGTATACTATAACACTATACTCTGCGAACACTGCTGTGGTTTGATGTACTACATACTGTACTACCACTACTAAATGTATGGAGAGAAATACATATAGCGTACTGTCTATTGTTTGATGTACATAGTAGTAAATGTATGGAGAGAAATACATATAGTCTACTGTCTTTTGTTTGATGTACTGTACATAGTACTAAATGTACAATATGGTGAGTAGTACCATACATACATTACATACAGTAATACTAAATGCATGGAGAGAAATATATATATAGTCTTCTGTCTATCGTTTGATGTACATAGTACTAAATGTATGGCGCTGGACAGTTATAGTTTACTGTTCCTGTGTAGACTGTACACAAGGTCATCGCTGTCACCGAGACAAATTTGTCTACATTAATTTCATTTGGCGAATGAATTAAGTGTTTGGGATCTGACGGACTCCACACAGATGCAGAGATCCATCCTGCTACAGCACTAGCTTGACAAGAAGATGACAGGATCAATTACCGCCCCAATATGCTAATCCGGGGTTAATTATGTCCCAGTCCAAATGAGTGTCTCTCTTTGCTCTCTGAGATGATGTAAATGTGGCTGTAGTGGACGGCGGTGTTGAGAGGCGGTCGCCCGCTCTGGCCTTCCTGAGCTCCTCCGCTGCCATCGGGCAGGAAGTCACTTTTACTCAAGTACTTTGGTGTTTTATTAAAGGAACACTTTGTTTGAGAAGCCAATCTGATTATTAAAAGATCCCCTCCAGATGTATTATAAACGAGGGGTGTGCAAAGACACCTGTTATTATTTATTATAATAGTTTTTTTTTATATGGCGCAGCGGTGGCGCAGCGGACATTGCACTCGTCACCAACGCACGAGACACCGGTATCGAATCCGGCTGTCGGCGTTGCCTCCGGGCTTGGGCATGCCGTCTTACTAACTCAATTGGCAGAGTTAGCGGGTGGGAAGTCGATGGGTGGTAATCTGGACGTTGTAAACAGCGACTCCTACAGGTCGGTTGGGGGACGCCTGCACAGCAGAGACAGGAAATGGCGGGGGCAGTGTGAGCCTCCCACACGTTACACCTCGCCAATGAGAGTCCGCGCTGGCAGGTGAAAAGATGTGACAGGCTGCCTCCACATGTATCGGAGGAGACATGTGATGCAAGGCTTCTATCCTCCCTACAACCGGCCAGTGGGGGGCACATGCGAGCAACGTTCAAGACAGGGGAGGGGGGGAAATTGCCACGGCTAAATTGGGATGGGAGAAAAATAGAAAAAATAGGAGAAAAAGTGGATACATTTTTTTAGTTTTTTTTTATCATTTAGCCTGTAGATGATTAGGAGACAAAAAAACACTTTTAGTGTTATTTAGCACCCCCTTTGTTAAGAGTGTATACAGCAGGCCTTTGCACACACCCCACCTTCCCTGCTAAATCAATGTTTTTTACGCAGCCTGTAGACTGCCCATAATATTTGTTGTAAATAAATAAAAATAAAGTTGAATCTAATCTAATCTAATGTAATCTAATCTAATACATGTGTGATGTTATGAAAACAAAATCAACTTTATAGAGCAGAAAAAGTGTAAGCATACTCATGAACTTATGCGTCCGAAACTAATATTATACTAAATTCTCACGTCTTGTGATTGATTGACTGATTGAAAACTTTATTAAGAGATTGCAGAATGGGTACAGTACAGTACAGCTCAATACATACAATTGTTAAGGGGATGCAGACCAGAGAAAGACTTTTGTCTTGTTTACATCAGGGTCCCCCATTTTCAATTCATCATAACATATATGACATACACGACATACAGTTAGACAGTACTGCTACATCTATACATTTATGACATACCAGATTTGCAAATACAGTACTGTTTGTGATACAAAAAGAGTCCAGAAAAGAGAGTATATACATTTGACGTAGAAACTGTACATTGGAGGAGGTTGGGTAGGTGGGGTGGGGGACTGTACATTGGAAGTGGTTGGGTGGGTGGGGTGGGGGGGTTGGGTAGGAGGGGTGGGTGGGGGACACTGTACAACTGTACAAGCAAAACTGTACATTGGAATATTGACGAAACCATACTTTTACTGTACATTGGAGGGGGTTGGGTTAGGACATTTACAGGGGCCAGTTTCGAATTGCAGTCTCCCGTAGGTGTTCTTTGAGAGTGGTTTTGAAAGTGGGTAGTGATTCACATTCCTTTACAGCTGTGGGTAGGGCGTTCCACATTGATGTGGCATAATTGCTAAACGTGTTTAGTCCCTTGTTTGAGCCGAATCTGGGTTTAACATGACATCTCGTTTACTGACCCGTCATTTAAACAGGTTATTACCTCGGATGTCAGAATCATCAGCAAATTGTTGCATTGTTATTGTAAGTTTGATATATTGGTTGATATTTTCTCATATCTTGTATATTTCATGATTTAATACAGGCTTAGAACTGGCACCAAAGTCTAGCACCAAGCACAGCATATAACACTGGTATTCTGACGTGTGACCCTTCCTTCTCTTATCGTTTCCTTGGTAACGTCAGAGACGTTAATCCCCCTACTAGCTAGCTATTTCCGTCACCAGCTCTGGGGAAATAAGCATTGATTGATTGATTGAAAACTTTATTAACAGATTGCAGAATGTGTACAATACAGTACGGCTCAATACACACAATTGTTAAGGGGATGCAGACCAGAGAAAGTCTTTTGTCTTGTTTACATCAGGGTCCCCCATTTTCAATTCATAATGACATTTATGACATACACAACATACAGATACAGATATATATCATGACATCATACAGGTATATAGTACTGTTACATTTGTGACATACAAAATATTCAAATTGGCCCATGTTCAAGATTTTGTTTCTATAGTCTATTATCTAACAAATTCTTCATACATAAGTAGCCTATGATAAATAGGCTAAATATAGTGGGCTGTTTTCCATACATGAGGAAGGACAAGCGGATCCCGCCAGTTCCAATCACATAGTTTTCCATGTTAGATCGTTAAACTGACATGACCATCATGTCCGCCTTCAAAAGATACGTAGAATACAGTACGTTGGAATGGTGTGTGCCTGGAGAACAAAAGCATTGCGATGCACCTTTCTTATTCTGTATCTCCGTTTACTAATAACTAGTATTTGTCATACCAGGACCACCCATGACAACTCATGACAACCTTTGAACAGATAAGTCATATCTATAAATTGGCATAAGTAAAGGCTGCTCTTGGTGCAGAAATGGAGAGGAGAGACAGTTAGCACGCTGTGCGTCTTGGGTTGGTTCTGAAATAGGTCTCCAAAGGCGTACACACGTACACAATAAATACAATTAATTTCACATGCACAACTCATGATGATGATCGGGCAAGTTTAGCATAAAACGCCTGTCGATTGCATACCCAAAGTAATCTGAAAGTTATTCTTGAACCACTTATAGTACATGCATGAGTGGTGGTTATTCTTGAACCACTTATACAGTAGCACATGCATGAGTCACTCATGAATGAACAGAGCTGCAAGGTTAGTCTTACATTGTTCCATGAGAACAAACACTATAACTATGCACCGGCAACTCTCATGGTTAACGGTAGAGAATAGGCTGGTTTTCAACACAGTTAAATTAATCAGGAACACTGTCTTTTCGTCTCAACATGTTTTCTTATACAAACAAATTGTCAGATGCAGTCAGGTTCATTCTTATTTTACTAGGTCAGCTGATGATGGACAGATTATGTTACCACGTCCAAAATCAAATGCTTTAAAGAGGACTGTTGTTTATCGTGCCATCAATCATTGGAATAACTGCCCACTGAACATAAGTAAATTGAATAGTAAAGTGTCTTTCAAATACCACCTGAGAATGCACTACTTAAGTATGTGAGAAAAATATTCTGATGTTGATAATGATGTCTACAATATTTTACTGTTTTTAGATTATCATTGTTAATTGTGATTGTCATATGTATCATGTTGTTATGTTTTGTGTTTTCTGTTGTCTTTCTGTGTGGACCCCAGGAAGACTAGCTCGCCACTTAGGTGACAGCTAATGGGGATCCTTTTAAACAATAAACAATAAACTCTGAGTGCTAATGTAATAGAGTTACAGAGGTTTGAATACACTGAAATAAACTTTTATTTATTTATTTTACTTACGTCTATTTAGCAAACAGATGCCTGCAAAAGAGTTCCAGCTGTGAGGTATGAGCTGAAAAACACAATGGGTCCATAGCCTGAAGTCTTATCTAGTACAGGTCCAAAGTTGATAACAATACCACGGAAAATGAGTGTTTTACACATGTTTTTCTAATGTTTGTATCAGTATGCTTATCCAAAACGGCCGACCGGTCGAATGCATTTTCATCATTTTCACCGTCAGAGGTGACTGGTCCGTTCACCGGGAGGTAACTTTTTCGAAACTATCGCTTGTTAGCTGGCACGTAATAGGTCAAGTAGGGTGTCTATCAAACGATGTGCTGGTCGATTGGCAATAACACAGGGCAATATAAATTAAATGCATTCAAATACATTTCCTTAGTGTCCTTCAAACTAAGGCTTCCTCAAAAAAAGGTCTTACCTAAGCCATTTAGGTTCAGCATTCCAAATCGCCACTAGGTGTGACAACTTTTTTCCGTTAAAATACACACAGTCTGGGCACCCAAGTGGCGACCCATGTAACGCGCTGCGTCGCGAAGCGGCCGAACCGGGTTCGATTCCCGGACCCGCCGTCCTTTGCCGAATGTCTTCCCCCCGCTCTGTCTCCCGTTCTTCCTCTCTCTCTCTCTACCGGACTGCCCGGTAGTACAAACAAATAAAAAATCTACCAAAAACACAATAAAAAAGAAATAAAAAATACACACTGTCTGTCATCCATAGAGATGTCACTACAAACTTCTCACTTATCTTGAACTTCTTGAGAAAATCGGCCTGGAGTAGATATTTGCAGAGCCTTGCTGGACCACCTTAAGTTCCACCTTTCTGACCAATCCATCTCTGCTGGGAATTGTCTTGACAATGACAATAATCCCATAGGCCAGTTGTGCCTTGCTGCTTGATTATCCTTCATATTAAGGTTAGGTCTTTTGTCAGCCATTTCTGACGACTCTGGAGATTGTTCAGATACTCTATTTTACATCTCGCCCCGGAACGTTTTTACTCTCTTCCCCTGATGCTCGAGTATTTCTCCCTTTGAGAATTCCGCAGGAGGGGAGGGAGGCGCTTCTACCTTTTGTCTCATAAGCATGCAGGGGTCAGAATGAGTGGGGCTTCGGGGCCTGAAGAAACAGGTACTAAAGGCATTTACAATGGCAGTAACTTCTGCCATGAGTGCACACAACACTTTGTGGTTAAGATGTGATCTACCAAGTTCAAGGAGCATTCCATCCAAGGTGTGTTGCGCAACACTGATCATGCCCACCCACCCATGTGCAAGGAGTGTGGGGGGGTTGAAGACCCATGTCTTCCCACCCACCTTCCCACCCACCTTTGATCAAGTACGTATACCCTTCCATGGTCAAATCGGTAGGGCCTGGTGGATCCAAATTGAGCTCTTTGCTGGCGTCAACAAAGTTGTTACCACAGTTGGATCACAACTGCTTAGCCGGGCCTCTCATCGCAAATAATCTCCTAACCTCTTCCACCCGATGGGACCGGTACCGGTCCCAAAATGACATCACGTCATAAATCAAGCTCTCTACACTGTCTGACATAATTATTGTTTTTATTTAAATTTTTTTAACCTATTAAAGAATAAACATCATAACCTTGTCACAACAGCAGTTATAATGTATATTTTCATCAATACGTTTGTTTACTAATAGGTTAACGTGTTATTAGTTCGATTTTTTTTTAATGTGTTATCGCGGAAATCTGCCATTTTGAATTACCGGCCTTTGGTGAATGTAGTCATTTTGAGTAATTTTTCTTATTACTCTTATTTCTTATTATATACCACAAAATGGCAGAGCTCTTGCAAGAATAAAAAACCTATACTGTACATACAGTAGATTTCATTATCTGTTCTTCATGCACGCCTGGTGATACTAAATCCAAATTGAACTCGGCCATTTGAAAGAGAAGATTTGACCCAATCCATAAATGTGCAAGTTGGCTATAATAACGTAATTTATACGCCTGCTATTCTATATTCTATAATAATATTTAAAATTGCATTGGTCCGGATGGGAGAATTCAGTACTGTATCTACAGAACCTTCTGTTTAATCATCTTCCCTTTATTAATTTCCTTAGATTTTTTTGTACACATGATCTCAAGAAGGTACTGAACGAGATCAGTGGCAGTTCTTCATGTCAAGTCAAGTCAAGTCAAGAGTTTTAATTGTCACGGCATACAGGTATACAATAAAATGCGGCTGGTCTTGCCCGCGACGATGTGCAATACAGTGGTACAACATATAATAGAATCCAATAAAAATACAGTGGTACAACATATAATAGAATCCAATAAAAAACAACAGTGCAATAAACAGGTGCATGGTGTGCCATCTCGGTATCTGTACATAGTATTTACAGAGCATATAGGACATGCTAGGTAGCTTTAGTAGTGCAATACACTGTTCCTGATGTTATACTAATTTAAGTGGCCTTTCCTCTGGCCATAAGTGTGCGTGTGTGCGGCATGAGTGTTAAAGTGGCTGCTAGTGTGTGAGCGTGTGTCAATATGTCTGGTCAATATTAGCATGGTGTTGTTCAAAGATGCAAAGAAAAATCATAATTCATATTCTCCTTTGTTTCATCACAATTTAGCAAGCCTAGTAACAGACACAATATTTCTGACACTGGGAATACATTCACTGAGGTCCATAGATGTCCCTAGATACCAAGAATATGCAAATGGTCCTTGTAGAAGTGGAGCAATATTCCATTTACTTAGGTATCTATTTAAGAGGCTAAGAGCATTAATGGAGCTTGATGGCGCATGGCGTCATGGATTCTATCACCTCAATGGGGATGGCTCGTGTACGCATACAGGTGCATGATACGGCCTATAAGGGCAACCGAACAACAAAAAGATGCCGCAGTCAGGTGGCGTAGCGGAGATTGTGCTCGTCACCAATGCAAGAGGCTGCGGTCTCGACTCCCGGAGAGTCAGCATTGCCTTGGCTCGGACTGATCGCTAAACTAACTCGTTTGGCTGAGTTAGGGGGAGGGGAGGGGAGCCGTGGGTGGGTCCTGGGCGTTGTGGACAGCGACCCCTACAGTTCGGTCGGGGCGCCTGCTCAGCAAGGGTAGGATCTGGAGAGAGGTAGTGCGACCTTCCACACGTTACACTCTCCCGGTGAGAATCTGCGCTGCCAGGCTGGCTGCCGGCTGGCTGCACATGCGTCGGAGGAAAGCCTATAAGGGCAACCGAACAACAAAAAGATGCCAGTGAGGGATATGGTACGAACAGGGCCGGATTAAGAATTCAGAGGCCTCTGGGCCAGACTCTTGTGGAGGCCCCCACACACACATACACGTGCACGCACGCACAGTGGCGTTTTTATATGTAAAACATTGGTGGGGCAGCCACTAACCAAGGCTACATACCAGGCAAACTACAGTAATCAAAATGACAGTAATCGTTGTTCGCAAATTTCGCACCACATATCAGGCATAGTTAGTCGTGAAAGCAAATTAATATGTCCACGCTGAATTAAACCCTCTATTTTCCTCGGACTTTCCTTTTTTTGGATTTATCCATGGTTAGCTTACTGGGGGGTCGGAAACTCAAGATTAGCCACTTGCAGACGGCAGGGAGAGGCACGGGGTGTGACGTACTGTATATTTTAGTTGATGAAATATTTTTGTTGACTAAATATTTTAGTTGACTAAATATTTTAGTTGATGAAATATTTTTGTTGACTAAATATTTTAGTTGATGAAATATCTTTTCATTTCAGTGTCACAGTATGACATCGATCTCCAAAATAAAAAAATAAAATTATATTTTTTTGAGGCCCCTCGTCACTAGAGGCCCACGGGCCGCGGCCCAAACGGCCCGGTCGTTAATCCGGCCCTTACAGTACGAAGCTCTTTCCAACACGTGGTGCTTGTTGATAGTAAACCAGGTCGTCTCGTTGAGTGCATTTAAACAGTTTTATTTCCGCTTGCAGGGTGGATAAAGCAAAGCATAACATAAACTCAGTGTTTAAACTGTAACTTACACAAATAAACTTGTGTTGCAAAATAAACCTGAAAATAACTCAAAACCACTGAAAACAAACAAAACACGCACGGTTGAAAAACTGTGTGGCTTCCCTGCTGTGGCGTTTCCCCAATTCCCTCCCGCTGCGCACCTGTGACACACATACAAATAGGCTGTGCCCGAGATCACCTGAGCCCCGCCTCCTATGCCACCTGCCCAGCTCATTAGTCAATAATCTCAATAACACCTTCACAATAACACAGCACCTTCATGCAATAAAGTGACCGCGGTAAAATCATCAAATTGGCTACAACACTGCCCATCTCTTGCAGTTTGCTTGTCCACCTCTTGTGCATCGACGGTCCAAAAACTGTCCAAAAAAACAGACCCACATAGGAGAATGGCGCCTCAATTTGTACGCATTCTGCAGGTAAGTCAGACATGTGTTGTTGGTGCTCTACTCTTCCTCTCAGCTTCTGACAGATGGCACATTTGTGTAGAACACTATACTTATGCCTCTTTTCACTCTCATGATCCACAAACGATTGGCTCCTTCAGTAAGGTGTCTTCCCTGATGCTTGACGGCCTCATGATGGTGACGAATGAGCCAGGTTGCAATGTCACGGCTCGGGATGATACGAGGATTAGTCTCGTTTCTTAGCTGAGACTGAATGATGCGGCCTCCTCCTCCTGCTCTCAGTAGACCATTGTTGTCTACTACGGGCTGGCGCTTCCTAAGATGGCTGTTTGTGGGGAAGGCCACGTTCTGCCTCAATGCACTTAAAGGAACACGCCAACATTTTGGGAAATTTGCTTACCGTCTTCTCCAGGGAGAGACAAGAAGATAGATACCAGTTTCCTCTCTGTGCGTTCAGTAGAAAGCTATCTGGCTGCATGTTAGCCTAGCTTAGCACAATGAATGGAAGCGGACAGTGACGGGTAGCCTTCAGGAGAGGTGTTAGTTGGACAATGCGTAGGCTAACCGGCCATGTCCGCTTCCATTCATTGTGCTAAGCATTGTGCTAAGTTGGTAGACGGCAAACGAAGGGAGATACCAGCATGCCTTGTCATGTTCTAGTGAAGGTGCCAGTGCAGCATGATTGTTGTCTAAGGCTACGTTTAGACGGAGAGAGTCTGAACAGAAACCGCAAAAGTCGTCTTGCGGTCTCACTTTTAATTTTGCGTTTAGACTAGTGTTTTGGGGTGGAATTCTCCGTGCAGACGAGGCTGTAACAACTCGAGACAACGGAGCCCCGCTGTCACACGATTGGCGCATATGTCACATGACGTGCTGTGAAGACCCGCCCTACTCTGCCTCTGATTCGCAGAGTGTGGGTGGGGAATGTGATTGGACCAAAGCAGAGTCACTCACAGACAGTGGGTCCAGTCATAATAGTTGTGATAGCAGCGGGACAGATTCTTGTGTATTTAAAAGTACTGCCAATGTAGCCTTCAGGTGATCGCCATGGATAGAATCAGACATGCTTTATTTACGCTTCTAGGCTACTGGCACATGCCTGTGATGTAAGCAGTAGGCGCGACGAGAGCCTTGCCCTTGACGACCCTTTCGTCATCGTTTTATGCGGTTTGACAGTTTAGATGAGAGCGCAAAGGTTTACCGTTTCTAGGAATTCCACCCTGGAAGGTGGTCTCACTTTTTTACGGTTTCACCCCGTAAAAACGCCGTTTCAGTATAAACGAAAGGCACATCTGAAAAAATATTTTTGCGGATTCACCTGCTAGCGTTTCCGTCTAAACGGGGCCTAATTCTATGCACCTATATCTGTGTAGAGAAACTACTTTTTGTATGCTACAGACAGAGTTGTAAGTAGCAGCACATTATCTACAAGGAGAGGTCTGTATGCAGATAATCAATGTTGGCGAGCCAAGAAAGAAAGAAAGAAAGAAAGAAAGAAAGAAAGAAAGAAAGAAAGAAAGAAAGAAAGAAAGAAAGAAAGAAAGAAAGAAAGAAAGAAAGAAAGAAAGAAAGAAAGAAAGAAAGAAAGAAAGAAAGAAAGAAAGAAAGAAAGAAAGAAAGAAAGAAAGAAAGAAAGAAAGAAAGAAAGAAAGAAATATACTGTATATATAAAGAGATTGTATTCTGGAAAAGGTGAAGTCCTTAATTCAAGGTTCTACAGTAAAAGTAACATATTTGATAGTAATAATAATAATAATAATAATAATAATAATAATAATAATAATAATAATAATTCATTACATGTATATAGCACTTTTTCAAACGCTCCCCACAATGTAGGGTGGAAATTGCCTCCTTCACCACCACTGATACTGGATACTGAATGTAATAAAGTATCAGAAGTAAAAGTAAGAAACTGTTTATTATCGTCAACATAAGCTTATGAAAAGACGAAACCCAACAATGCATTTCCTCTATTTACAAGTATAACACCAGATGATAGCTCATATCCAGAAGGCATAGGACTCCATTGTTTTCATAGAAATGCTAAAACAAGTCACAGAGCTGGATTTCTTGGTTTTCTCTTGTATCTCAGTTGCTCCATGACGAGCGAGGTCTCCCCTACATTTTCAAAAGCCTAGAGAAAGCGTGTCTTAAGACTTACTGTAGTGTATACAGTATACAGTATGCAGTTCAATTCTCTGGACACAGAAGCTTTGTATTAGTGCATTACATGTTGAGTTAAAGGAACACGCCAACATTTTGGGAAAGTAGCTTACCGTCTTCTCCAGAGAGAGACAAGAAGATAGATACCAGTTTCCTCTCTGCGCGTTCAGTAGAAACTCTCCTGAAGGCTAACCGGTCATGTCCGCTTCCATTCATTGTGCTAAGCTAGGCTAACGTGCAGCCAGATCGCTTTCTACTGAACGTGCAGAGAGGAAACTGGTATCTATCTTCTTGTCTCTCTCTGGTGAAGACGATAAGCTAATTTCCCATAATGTTGGTGTGTTCCTTTAAGTCTATTTTAGTAAAAATTACACTTATTTTGTATTTCTGTGTTATAGTTTGACACTTTTCTACATACATTTATCAGAAGAATTAAACCGGTCTCTGAACTTCTTTGTGCGGTTAAGAGTTTAGCTGGATATATAACTGAGCTAAAGGCATACGCTTAGTGATGACATATCGCCTGTCAATAAAGTCATCAATACAGTCACTTTGACCTCCCAGTGGAGTCTGTGTGGTATGTCTGGACTATGACTGAGTATTCACTAATGGTGTGAGTATCTAAGTCAAGAAGACACAACAGTGGTTTGATATATCAATGCACTTTCCGTATCAATGACTCTCTCATGAGGGAGCTGTTAAACCAAATCTCCATGAACTTAAATCCATAAAGTATTTATATAGGTTTTCTCTTTTATTCTACAGTATGTTTACTGTGGAGACATGCTAGAAGAAGACACAAATGAGTAATTGATCATTTTCATGAAGTGCTCCTTTAAGATTAGATCAATTTTGATAATTTTTTTTTATAAAGTGTGAATATATACACAAATGTGACATGACTGATTCAGTTAGCAATTACATATATATGTTATTTATCTTGTATTATTATTTATCGATTATCGTTTATTTATTTTTTTACAGGTGGGTGCAGTGGGATTTCCACATAATACTGTATTATGCACTTTGTATTCTAAAAAAAAAACGGGAAACTAAAGTACCTTCCTTATAACCTCCAAAGCACTCGCCCCTCATTAAATATGAAGACATCTGATCGGTGGACATGTCAACAGACAATAGTCCTATGCGTCTATAGGACACACACATCTATGACTGACTTAAAGGCACACGCCAACATTTTGGATAATTAGCGTACCGTCTTCTCCAGAGAGAGACAAGAAGATAGATACCAGTTTCCTCTCTGTGCGTTCAGTAGAAACTAGTATCTATCTTCTTGTCTCTCTCTGGAGAAGACGGTAAGCTATAATTTCCCCAAATGTTGGCGTGTTCCTTTAAATGGCCCTAAAACCCTCTTGTTATGCCAGTGTGGCCGCTGCTGTGTAAATCAACAGCTTGCTGTCATCGAGGGACCGGTCTCCTCCAGAGCAAGGCGGCTGAATTGTTTTTCAACCAATTAATTCCACAGGAAGAGCGAACATGGGCAGGAGCTGTGGAAGTGAGCCTTTGTATAACGCTTGCATCCTCCTCCTCCTCCTCCTCCTCTTCTCTCCATGGAAGGTGGGGGTTGAGGACGGGGATTTCTAGTGGAGGCGTAGGAAGATTCTCTCTGCCGCTCTGTTACGTAGCTGTTTCTTGTTGCGCACTGTGTAACCCCAATGACTTTGTACTTTTTAACAAATTAATCTCCCCTGAAGGCAACGTTGGCCATAGACGTGCAACTCTCAGCAACAAGCAACTAAGTGAACCACAGGATCCTAAATGTATGCATGTGTGGCAACGAGATCGTTCTTTGTGATTAAAGTGACAATGCAGAGGAAACTTCGTGGCAACTGTCTCTGTAATCTATTGAGCTGTGTGTGCGTGTGTGTGTGTGTGTGTGTGCGTGTGTGTGTGCGTGTGCGTGTGCGTGTGTGTGTGCGTGTGCGTGCGTGTGCGTGTGCGTGTGTGTGTGTGTGTGTGTGTGTGTGTGTGTGTGTGTGTGTGTGTGCTCCAGTCCTCATCATGATGAGCAAAAAAAAAACAGGTGCTGGAAAAGAAAGTTTTAAAATTATAATTATTTGAGGGGAACGGTGAACTTGTTCCACAGATTCAAGTCATTCGAACATCCCCTTTAAAATAAATGGAGTTGAATACAATACAACAGTTTTTTGGCAGCCAAGGGGATTCTCCCTCTACACTAAATCACTGGGTAACATTATCACGTCTCATGGCTTCTCCTATCATTGTTATGCCGACGATACTCAACTCTTCCTCTCCTTCCCTCCCTCAGATATCCACGTCTCTGAGCGGATCTCGGCCTGTCTGTCCGACATCTCCGCCTGGATGACGACCAACCACCTCAAACTGAACCTAAGCAAAACAGAATTGCTCCACCTGACCGACCTTTCCATCACAGTCGAGAATGCAGCTGTGACCGCGTCCCCGACCGCGTCCCCGACCGCCAAGAACCTTGGTGTTGTCCTCGACGACCAGTTGAACTTCTCTGCTCACATTGCAGCGACAACCAGAACCTGCAGATTCCTCCTGAGCAACGTCAGAAGGATCCGCCGCTTCCTGACAAAAGAAGCCACCCAATTCCTCGTCCAATCAACAGTCATCTCCCGTCTTGACTACTGCAACGCACTGCTAGCTGGCCTCCCGGCCACTGCCACTAAGCCTCTTCAACTCATTCAGAACGCAGCGGCCCGCCTGATCTCAAACCTACCAAAGTCGGCCCATGTCAGCCCACGTCTTAGGGACCTGCACTGGCTCCCCATTGCTGCACAAATCCGCTTCAAAGCCCTCAACCTAGCATACCATGCGGCAAAGGGAACCGCTCCCGCCTACCTCCGGTCAATGGTCTCTAACTACACACCCTCAAGACCCCTACGCTCTGCATCTTCTGGCCGTCTCAGACCTACTCCTATCCAAGCTCCGGGAGGGTCATCAAAGAGAAGTCGCCTATTCTCAGTCCTTGCCCCACAATGGTGGAATTAACTACCCACCCCAGTTAGGACAGCCGAAACCCGCCCAATCTTTCACCATCGACTAAAGACGCACTTCTTCAACCATTATCTGAATAAATAAATTAAAAAAAAAAAAAATCTAACCCTAACTAACCTTACTGTCATGCACTTGTCCTAATAAACTAACCTACACTGTAGCACTCAACACTTTGATGAACATTGTTAGCTGATAGAGTTGTGCCCTTCCTGATGACTTGTCGTACAGAACTTGTAAGTCGCTTTGGATAAAAGCATCAGCTAAATGACTAAATGTAAATGTACTTGTCGTTAAACTCTGTGTGGCAGCGACACTCGGCTACATACCTATATAAGCCCCCGGAAAGAACTCGAGAAGCGTTATGCTCCGGAACAAATCCCTAAGGAAAAGAAAATGAAGTGGGGTGGTTACTGTAGTGAGTTGTGTTCACTGATCAGTCTCGTCAAGCAGGTGATGAATTGAAAATGGGGGACCCTGGTGTAAACAAGACGAAAGTCTTTCTCCGCTCTGCATCCCCTTAACAATTGTATGTATTGAGCTGTACTGTACTGTACCCATTCTGCAATCTGTTAATAAAGTTTTCAATCAATCAATCAATCAATCAATCAATCAATCAATCAATCAATCAATCAAGGTATCGTCCAGTTGTTGGCGGTGCTGCTTTCCTCGTGTTCTTCTGAGTGTCTCTGTCCAAGGTGCTGTAAGCTGCTCCTCCACGGCCACGTCACGTGACTGCGATTCCTCCCTGTGAGCGAGCGAGATGCTGCGTGTGTGTGTGTGCGTGTGTGTGTGTGTGTGTGTGTGTGTGTGTGTGTGTGTGGCGGACACACACACACACTCCAGTCCTCATCATGATGAGCAACTCGGCTCATGAGGGAGGCTCTCTCAAGACGTCGTCGGTCATGTTATATTATGTTGCCGAGAGTGTGGGATTCGAGCCGCAGAATAGTTAATTTAGTCGTTGTTGTGCGCATCGTAGAATTTTTTCTTTATTTCTCTCTCTCTCTCTCTCTCTCTCTCTCTCTCTCTCTCTCTCTCTCTCTCTCTCTCTCTCTCTCTCACGGCAACAAACCTTATAGCAGCGTGGCAACTGTCGATGGGCACACAGGGGGTAGACTTACTAGTGCCCACCACCACGTCGGACTCTGTTTGTTGTGAGTGGAGGTGAGAATAATGTAAGAACCTGCAATAAGCGCGTCTCTACCCCGCTATAGCTCCTTTTGGATCGCCAACAACATGCAGAAAGGGATGAGACTCAACGATGGCCATATCACCTATTTGGCTCTCTTGGCCAAAAAGGATGGCACGAGGCGAGGTTGCCTGAGTAAGAAGAGCTCGGACAACACAAAATGGCACGCAAAGTGGTTCGCTTTGTTGCAGAACATGTTGTTTTATTTCGAGAACGACTCCAGCTCCCGCCCCTCCGGACTGTACCTGTTGGAGGGCTGTGTGTGCGACAGGGCGCCGTCCCCCTGCAAGCCGTCTCTCTCGGCGAAGGAGAGCCTGGAGAAGCAGGTACAGTAGAGAGTACAGTAGAGGCTGAACCCGAGGAAAGAAAGGAGTTCAAGCGAATCCAAGTGACATGTTTCTGTTTTGTTTTCTCCAAGACAAATGCTATTATTTCTAAAACCGACCCCTCTGATTGGCCCCTGCCTGCAGACTTGGGGTGGCTGGTTTCTCCCATTTGTTTTTATTTGTATTTTAATATTGCAACGCATATTTTATCGAGCCGTATTGGCATTACAATTGCATGTACAGTAAAATGCATCTAGGCTTGTTTTCTCCAGTGACTATATTTATCACACTAACAATTTCCCCATGTCCTCCTGAGAATTACAGTTCACTTGACATTCACTGTTACATAATGGCATCATCTTAATTGATTGTTGTTTGCATTATAGCATGTACTGTCTACCTGTATGTCGTGTATGTCATATATGTTATGATGAATTGAAAATGGGGGACCCTGATGTAAACAAGACGAAAGTCTTTCTCTGGTCTGCATCCCCTTAACAATTGTATGTATTGAGCTGTACTGTATTGTACCCATTCTGCAATCTGTTAATAAAGTTTTCAATCAATCAATCAATCAATCAGTACACAATGCCCGTCAAATTAATCACAGGTGAAAACACAAATAAACAATTCAAAATTAACACATAGGTCGCATTAAAGATAAGCCGCATTCGTTACATCATACCATCTTCAATTTATTTATGATAATGTGTTGGGCAAACCGCCAAAACATTATACTGTTTTGTTTTCCATCCCACACATTTTTCAGGGGGTAATATTGGAGGGATAAACTTAAACAGGAGGTTATCCAAACTTTGCAAGTCGCCACCTAGCGGAGGAACGCCGCCACTGTTCTCTGTTCGGTTTAATCCCTCGTGTTGATATTAATAGCATCCTACCTTGAAAACTGCGTCTCCCTTTGTCTTTTCAATTCCCCCATTGAAAAGTAATCTTTGATCCATTAAATTAAAATAAAATATGAGACCTTATTTTGTGGTGCATGCATTCACAAGTAAAGCAGATTAAACAAGGGGTTGTGTTTTTCACATGGTATTGATTGATTGATTTTATTGTGGATTAGAGACATCATCCGAGGGATAAAAACATGATAAAATGCAAGCACTTAGTTCCACCATGGTCCCTGGTATTAAAAAGTATTAAAAGGTATTAAAAAGAGCAACACCTTGAAGCACGAAAGCATCAAAGATCCAGAGCAGTGCTATAGAGCCAGGAGCTATGACTGCAGTCACCTTGCCAAACCTGGCTGCCACATGCAGCACACAGTGGCACAGTGTGGCGAAGAAGTAGTCAGCTAGACAGTGAGCTAAGTTAGTCCTTTGCTGTTCAAATAAAGCAACTAGCTATATTTAACATTGAAAGATGATCCTGCAATTGTCAATCTTTCATTATGTTAAACCATGTCAATGGCAATTATAGCAAATACTCATTGTCTGCCCTTTTGTCTGTGTGTGAACGCATTCTATTGAGATACATTCTCCCTGTGTGTACAATGTGGTGCTATTAATCTTGATCAAACTGACTCCTGTAATGCCTAACTGGAGGCATCCCTTATCAAATGATTTATTAACATACCATATACATATAGTTTGCATTCTGCGCTGTGCTTTGTTGCAGATGTCATCTCATCTGTGCTCGATGTGCTAATGATCCATACCAGACCAGGGTAATTCAAAGACTGAGCCATAGAAAGAAGATAATGGGCGCCCAATAAATGACCACCACGCATTCACAGCAGCGGTAGAAGCGCTCCTCTCTCTTCAGTGCAGGACAGGTGCAGAGCAGCTGTAGAAGCGACCCTCTCTCTTCAGTGCAGGACAGGTGCAGAACAGCTGTAGAAGCGCTCCCCTCTCTCTTCAGTGCAGGACAGGTGCAGAGCAGCGGTAGAAGCGCTCCTCTCTCTTCAGTGCAGGACAGGTGCAGAGCAGCTGTAGAAGCGCTCCCCTCTCTCTTCAGTACAGGACAGGTGCAGAACAGCTGTAGAAGCGCTCCCCTCTCTCTTCAGTGCAGGACAGGTGCAGAACAGCTGTAGAAGGGCTCCCCTCTCTCTTCAGTGCAGGACAGGTGCAGAGCAGCTGTAGAAGAGCTCCCCTCTCTTCAGTGCAGGACAGGTGCAGAGCAGCTGTAGAAGCGCTCCTCTCTTCAGTGCAGGACAGGTGCAGAGCAGCGGTAGAAGCGCTCCCCTCTCTCTTCAGTGCAGGACAGGTGCAGAGCAGCTGTAGAAGCGACCCTCTCTCTTCAGTGCAGGACAGGTGCAGAGCAGCTGTATAGAAGGGCTCCTCTCTCTCTTCAGTGCAGGACAGGTGCAGAGCAGCGGTAGAAGCGCTCCCCTCTCTCTTCAGTGCAGGACAGGTGCAGAGCAGCTGTATAGAAGGGCTCCCCTCTCTTCAGTGCAGGACAGGTGCAGAGCAGCGGTAGAAGGGCTCCCCTCTCTTCAGTACAGGACAGGTGCAGAGCAGCGGTAGAAGGGCTCCCCTCTCTCTTCAGTGCAGGACAGGTGCAGAGCAGCGGTAGAAGCGCTCCCCTCTCTCTTCAGTGCAGGACAGGTGCAGAGCAGCTGTAGAAGCGCTCCCCTCCCTTCAGTGCAGGACAGGTGCAGAGCAGCTGTAGAAGCGACCCTCTCTCTTCAGTGCAGGACAGGTGCAACAGTTTGCTGCTCTCACCCCGGAGGAGCAGAGCTAAGTGCTCTGAGTCTCGAGAGGATCCTTCTGTAGTTAGCTGACTCCTTAGTGTTGATAGGCTACAGCTGTGGCTATTTATAGTGCTCAAGGTTTAAAGGGGTAGTTCTGTTTTTTTTGTAGCCCTAGTCCTATTTGCTTCTTCAGTTCTTACCAATGACGTTATTGATTGGCGGAGTCCTTTCTCAGTACAATCCATGCTGTTCCTCATACTCACTCCAGTTAGTTAGCTACAAATCAATGCTAAGTCAATGGGGTCAAGCTCTTGTCCGGGGTCAAGCTGACTGAGGACAAATTCAATCTACTTTGTGTGCTCTGTCCAGTAAATTTTATTTGTCCTCAGTCAGCTTGTACAGACAGGAGCTTGACCCCAATGCCTTTACATTGGTTTGAGGCTAACTATAGTGGAGCAAGTATGAGAAACAGCATGGATTGTGCTGAGAAAGGATTCTACCGAACGATCATTGGTAAGTAGCAAATGGGGATAGGGCTTAGGGCTCCAGAAATAAGAACTATTCCTTTCGTGCATGTTGGTGCATCTCAGTGCCAATTGCTTGTGGAAACAGCTAAGAAACATATTTTTCGAACACATGATGTGGCCATCCACTGTAGCCTGCTACATGTTAAAGGGGCAGGGACTTAACAGGAACAGGGACGTAAGGACTGACTATGGACTTAAGGACTTTGCTGTGTGTCTTACACTCCAAAGTGCCTCAGGGCTTGTGTCCACATTGTGTCTTTTTCTCGCAGAAATTCACTGAGGTTTTCAACTTAAAACGCTCTCTGAGCAGCCACACAAAAAAGGCAAATCTCTCTGAGAAAAGACACCGGGCGCAGTGCTTTTTCTCTTGGCGGCCGCACCTCAGTGGAACACTTGAAAATAGACACAGGCGTTTGGCAAAAGACACCATATGGACACAAAGCCATACAATACCAATGCCCATATATTTCTATTTTGGGTTAGAATAAAAGTTACAGGGTAGCGCAGCGGACTAAGCGTCTGTCTACCACCACAGAGACAGTGGGATCGAATCCAGCTGTGGTGCTTCCGGGTTGGCCGACCGTCCATACTAACACAATTGGCAGTGTTAGCGGGTGGGAAACCCCGCAAGGGTGGGTCCTGGTCGTTGTAAACAGCGACTCCTACAGTTCGGTCGGGGCGCCTGCACAGCAAGGGAAAGATCTGGGAGAGGTAGTGTGACCTTCCACACGTTACACTCTCCCAGTGAGAGTCCGTGCTGCCGGGTGAAAAGAAGCGGTGGGCTGGGTACACATGTGTCGGAGGAAGCATGTGATAGTCTCCGCCCTCCCGGACCGACGGTAGGGGGTAGAGTGCGCAACGACCAGGAAGGGGATTGGGAATTGGCATAACGACTAACATTGGGAGGGGAGAAAAACGGAAAAAAAGGGGAAAAAGATCATTAAAAAAAATAATAAGAATAAAAGTTACAATGTAAGCCCTAACCCTACACAGGGAATTGAGCTTGTTGTCTCTGGAACAAACCTCCAAGAATTCCAATGCTTTGCATTATGAGGAGCCATGGAAAAAGAAGCAAACCTCACACTATAGGGAGGTGTAGCGGTTACGTCATTGGCGTTTTTCGTGTTCCACCCTCTGTCCAACACAATGTATTTCCCCATTGCCCATTTCTAAATCGTCTCGTTTAAAACAAATAAAGCATTAACATTTGCATGGTGTAACTTTCTGTGCTTATTCATCCACAATCTATAGCTCAACATGAAAATATTCGCAATTAATCATAAAAAGTAATCGCCACATTTTATTTCAACCAAAAATGCTTAAACAATGATAGAAGGGAACTCATTTTGTGCAAAAATGAAAAGCCTTTCAATTTCCATGTGGCAGAATTGTTACAATAGCCGATAATCCATTTTCCCAATGATAAATCCCTATACGGGTGGAACAACGAGTGACGTCAGACTACACCTCCCTATAGCAGTGCCATGGCCCTGGTCCACTGGCTGAAAGTGCATCATTGTTTGGTCTGGTGGTGTCACTGTCCGTGGTGCTGAATTCCGCTGTGCATTGACTTGAGCATCACTTTTCTATGGGAAGCACAGTGCTAAAATGGAACAAACAAATGGCAATGGAACACTGGGCTGTCTGGTGGGATTCTTCAGCCTCCGTGCCCTCTGCCCTCTGTCTCCCATGCTGTCAGGGTTAGAAGCAAGAGGCGAAACGATGGGAGGGAGACCAGAATAACGGAATAACGGTATTTAGCTTTCCTGTACAAAATGTGATATGACATCTTTTTCTATGCGACATCATCATTATATTATGTATAAAGACGGGGGCGATAGTGGCTCGGGAGGTAGAGCAGTTGCCTGGTAATCCGCAGGTTCCCGGTTCGATTCCCTCTCCTCCCGGCAGCGTGTCAAAGTGTCCTTGAGCAAGACACTTAACCCCTAATTGCTCCCGATGAGCAGGTTGGCACCCATCGTGTGTGAATGTGTGAGTGAATGGGTCAAATGTGAGGAACAAATTGTAAAGCGCTTTGGACACAGCAGCGTGTTGAAGAACAACACATGTGTTCATACAGTAGTGACACAATGTTGTGTCGTTTTTTAATACATGGATATGTGTTTATTTAGGGACAACACGCCCTGTATTATCTTTGTGAGTGCAGGTTGGGGGGAAAAGTCACAAAAAAAGTCTGCTTTATAGAATCGAGTCTGCATGGCAAAATGTTGCACATTTACATTTTTTTTACATTTTTAAAGTATTTCAAAAAAGCTTATTTTAGTTCAAAGGAAGTGGAGAAAAAACACACGTTGAGTGCTTTCGGAAAGTATTCAACCTAGGGATGCTCGATATTGGCTTTTTTACCGATACCGATATACCGATATTGTCCAACTCTTAATTTCCGATACCGATATCAACCGATATCAACCGATACCGATATATGCAGGGTTTCCCCCCCCCCAAAAATGGAATAATTTCAGGTAATTAACATTACATATCTCTTGTTGTGGAATTAACACAACATTATGCATACTTTGACAATAAATAAAATCTGAATTTGTTCTTACTTGCTTGCCTGGGTAAATAAAGGTTATAGAAATGTAAAAAAATAAATAAAAATAAAATAAAATAAAAATTGAAAACCAATTTTCCGATATCACATTTTAATGCCGATATCGGCCGATAATATCGGTAGGCCGATAATATCGGTAGGCCGATAATATCGGACATCCCTAATTCAACCCCCTTTTTTCCACATGATATTGTTTGATAGACTGACTTTTAGTTAGACTGAAGTTTATTAATTTGATTTCATGGAGAATGGACGAGTGGTATCATATGAAACTAGAGATTGCGAGGTGTCCAAAACATACCAGCCACGTGATGCTAGCTCACCGGGGCAAAGGGAGTAAATCATGCTTCAAAGTTAAGCTATATTTTGATGGGGGAAACATTTTCATAGGGGTCCCCTGACCTCTAACCTCAAGATACTTGGACTCTTGTGGTTCCATTGAACCCCTTTTAATTTAAGTATCTTGAGGTCAGAGGTCAGGGGACCCCTATGAAAATGTTTTCCCCCATAAAAATATAGCTTAACTTTGTGGTTTACGGTAGTCCCATGTGGTGTATGCTAGTCCCATGTGGTGTATGCTAGTCCCATGTGGTGTATGCTAGTCCCATGTGGTGTATGCTAGTCCCATGTGGTGTATGCTAGTCCCATGTGGTGTATGCTAGTCCCATGTGGTGTATGCTAGTCCTATGTGGTGTATGCTAGTCCCATGTGGTTTATGCTAGTCCCATGTGGTTTGATTTGATTTGATTTGAATTGAAATGTTAATAAACTTAAAATCGAAAAACATGTTTTCACTTTGTCGTTATAAGGGATTGTGTAGATTGATGGCAAAAAATACATTTAATCTAATCCTAAATTAAGTCTTCAACACAAAATGTGGAAAGCGAAAGGGGAATGAATACTTCCCGAAAGCACAGTAGTAATTTGTAGGCTGTGTGAAGCCCTGTCTTCCGTCCTAGAATCCTAAGACCATGGTCAAGGAGATCAGAGAAGAGTCCCAATCTGGATGTGAAATGACAGACTGAATTCCATCCAAGATGACAGCCGTTCATACAGGCTGCCCGTCAATTATTCCCACAGTGAATCCAATGAATTTGGGAGGCTTTCAACAGCATAACACAATCCCCCCAGCTCAGCGTGTGT
Source organism: Notolepis coatsorum (assembly GCF_963971535.1). Taxonomy (NCBI): domain Eukaryota; kingdom Metazoa; phylum Chordata; class Actinopteri; order Aulopiformes; family Paralepididae; genus Notolepis; species Notolepis coatsorum. Next base: position 72,186,849 of record NC_140166.1, on the reverse strand, counting down.
CCTATACATAACACATGTTGTGCATGTGTGTGTGTTTGTGTTTGTGTGTTTGTGTGTGTATTTTTATGTGAAAAATAAGGACCAATTTTTAAAATGCATGCCGCAAAAGAAGGGAACCAAATGAGGACATGTTGGATGTTCTGATTTAGTTTGACAAGCTATTTCACTGTCACAGGGTAGGTTAAAGTTAGGGTAGGTTAAAGTTAGGGTAGGTTAAAGTTAGGGTAGGTTAAAGTTAGGGTAGCTTAAAGTTAGAATATCTTAAAGTTAGGGTAGGTTAAAGTTAGGGTAGGTTAGAGTTCAGATAGGTTAAAGTTAGGGTAGCTTAAAGTTAGGATATGTTAAAGTTAGGGTAGGTTAAAGTTAGGGTAGGTTAAAGTTAGGGTAGGTTACATTTAGGATAGGTTAAAGTTGGGGTAGGTTAAAGTTAGGGTAGGTTACATTTAGGATAGGTTAAAGTTGGGGTAGGTTAAAGTTAGGGTAGGTTACATTTAGGATAGGTTAAAGTTGGGGTAAGTTAAAGTTAGGGTAGGTTACATTTGGGATAGGTTAAAGTTGGGGTAGGTTAAAGTTAGGGTAGGTTAAAGTTGGGATAAGGTTTGATTATGTTATTTTTATATAGCACCAACAATGTATTTGAAAAACTCAAAAGCAAAGTCTCTTTCCAGAAATCATGACTCATGATAATCCAGTAGTTTTGTGTAGCAGTTTTGGTAGAAACTACATGAACTACACCTCCCATAATAATGAATTAATTAAATAGATACTCCTTGCGTTTTGGCCAGGGTTTGAAGTCTTCAAATTAACCAGCCTAAACAAGTTGCAGTTTGTGATGTCATAGGAGGAGTAGTTATCTTTGATTAATCAATTAGCTGTGCTTATTGGAGCCAGAAACACGGCCTACCTAATACTACCCAGTTTGTAAAGGTTCTTTACAAATGTGGTGTGGTATGTTGGTATGCTATATTATATTATCAATGCCAGAAGAGCTAAGAGTTAGACCACAGAGAGGACTAACACTAGAAGAGATAACAGTTAGACCACAGAGAGGACTAACGCTAGAAGAGATAAGAGTTAGACCACAGAGAGGATCAACACTAGAAGAGATACAGTAAGAGTTAGACCACAGAGAGGACCAACACTAGATGAGATACAGTAAGAGTTAGACCACAGAGAGGACCAACACCCCCGCATTTCACTGTATGCTTGTATGCCGTGACAACGTTGAACGTTGCTCGCATATTCCTCCCACTGGTCGGCTGTAGGGAGGATAGAAGCCTTGCATCACGTGTCCCCTCCAGTACACGAGGAGGCAGCCTGTCACATCTTTTCACCTGCCAGCGCGGACTCTCATTGGCGAGGTGTAACGTGTGGGAGGCTCACACTACCCTTGCCATTTCCTGTCTCTGCTGTGCAGGCGTCCCCCAACCGACCTGTAGGAGTCGCTGTCCACAACGTCCAGATTACCACCCATCGACTTCCACCCGCTAACTCTGCCAATTGAGTTAGTATGACGACCGGCCCTAGCTGGAGCCTAGGCAATGTTGACACCCGGATTCGAGACTGGAGTCTCTTGCATTGGTGACGAGCGCAATCTCCGCTGCGCCACCCAGCCGCCCTTGACAAATAAAACTCTTGACTTGACTTGACTTGACCACAGAGAGGACCAACACTAGACGAGATAAGAGTTAGGCGTGTGTGTTTGTGTGTGTGAATATTGTACAGTATGTGTGAATATGTGTGTGAAAATTTGTGTTTGTGTGTGAAAATGTGTGTTTGTGTGTGTGAATGTGTGTGTTTGTGTGTGCAGCGGTTTGTATTTGTGGGTGGTTATGTACTGTATGTGCATCAAAATCGGTGCTTGTGTGTGTAGGTAGGTGTGTAGGCATACAGTATGTGTATAGGTACAGTAGGTGTATGTGTGTAGGTAGGTGTGTATGCATGTTTGCATGTGTGTGTGTGTGTGTGTGTGTGTGTGTGTGTGTGTGTGTGTGTGTGTGTGTGTGTGTGTGTGTGTGAATGTGTAGGTAGGTATGTGTGTGTGTGTCTCAGAGATGGATGTTATCAGTGTGTGTGTCCATATGTATGTGTGTGTGTCTGTGTGTGTGTGTGTGTGTGTGTGTGTGTGTGTGTGTGTGTGTGTGTGTGTGTGTGTGTGTGTGTGTGTGTGTGTGTGTGTGTGTGTGTGTGTGTGTGTGTGTGTGTGTGTGTGTGTGTGTGTGTGTGTGTGTGTGTGTGTGTGTGTGTGTGTGTGTGTGTGTGTGTGTGTGTGTGTGTGTGTGTGTGTGTGTGTGTGACAGTGAGAAGGACAATTCAGAGAATAGATGCCAAGCCAACTGCCACCTTGCAGGGCTACAGAGCTTTTTATAGCCTCTCAAAAGGATCTCTCTCTCCCTCTCTCTCTTCCTCTCTCTCCCCCCCCCCCCCCTCTCCCTCTCTCTCTCTCTCTCTCTCTCTCTCTCTCTCTCTCTCTCTCTCTCTCTCTCTCTCTCTCTCTCTCTCTCTCCCTCCCTCCCTACCCCCTCTCCCCTTTTTCCATCACATTATTTGGAGTGTTCCACTTTTAAACGTTATTATTCCCCATTTAGTAGCCCACGGTTACTATGGCAACCCCTATTTGCATCTGAAAAAGTGTGTTTGAAGGGGCCAACAAAATGTGTAACAATGTGGCTCGCCAGAGAGGTGGCGTGCGTGCGTGTGTGTGCGTGTGTGTGTGTGTGTGTGTGTGTGTGTGTGTGTGTGTGTGTGTGTGTGTGTGTGTGTGTGTGTGTGTGTGTGTGTGGGAGGATAGAGAGATGGATAGGAGGATAGAGGGGGGGATAGAAGGGATGATAGAGAGATGGACAGGAGGATAGAGAGATGGATAGGAGGATAGACGGGAGGATAGAGGGCAGGAAACCTGAACAAGTGTTAATACTTGACATGACACAGCTCCGTTGTCTCGCTGACTGATAATGTCTCTGTGGCAAAAAGAAGCTAGCCGCGGTGTTCTAAATATAGCACCTAAAAGGCTTGACATACCAGCTCAGAGGAAGCAGGATCCAGGGAAGCACATTATTGACAAAGGCCTGCGTTCTGCTGCTCATCCAGTAATATAGAACGCCCCCCTCCCCATTCACACATGATTGGCTCTTCTTGGCATTATAAAAATTCAATATATTGGATTTGCGGGGGTCTGTTTACACTGCATCAGTGTTATATAATTTAATGCATTTTCCGACTATAACCCACAAATAGGGCCAACGGCTTGGCTAGCTACTGGTTTGTTTGCTGGCTGGCTGGCTGGCTGGCTGGCTGGCTGGCTGGCTGGCTGGCTGGCTGGTTGGCTGACTGACTGACTGACTGACTGACTGGCTGGTTGGCTGACTGACTGACTGACTGACTGACTGACTAGTTGGCTGGTTGGCTGACTGACTGACTGGCTGGCTGGCTGGCTGACTGACTGACTGACTGGCTGGCTGGCTGGCTGGCTGACTGACTGACTGACTGACTGACTGACTGACTGACTGACTGACTGACTGACTGACTGACTGACTGACTGACTGACTGACTGACTGACTGACTGACTGACTGACTGACTGACTGACTGACTGACTGACTGACTGACTGACTGACTGACTGACTGACTGGCTGGCTGGTTGGTTGGCTGTTTGGCAGGCTGGCTCTGGAACCACCGCTTTGTCAAAACCCACCTGTTCTCCCTTGCCTTCAACCTCCCAGCGTCTATATTAATCCCAGCCGAAGAGTGCTTCGCGTTTCTCTGATTGGCCACGACGCCCATGTGACCGCGGCGCGCGGCAGAGCGGTAGAGCGGAAATAGGCTGCTGCCTCCGCGTCAAGAAAGACAAATGCTCTGCGACAAACTCTAACCTTAACCAACTCCGAAAGAATGCCTAAACTTAACCCTAACCTTAACCAACTCCGAAAGAATGCCTAAACTTAACCCTAACCAACTCCGAAAGAATGCCTAAACTTAACCCTAACCTTAACCAACTCCGAAAGAATGCCTAAACTTAACCCTAACCTTAACCAACTCCGAAAGAATGCCTAAACTTAACCCGGCGAAATAAATGCACGTTTATAGCGAGAGATGATAAATTAATTAAACGTAAAAAAAAAAGAAAAAAAAATTGAAGTGATTTGAACTTGTCACCAACGCACCGCAGGCTCCACAGCAAGGCGACGAACGAGGTGAGCTAACCATCGAATGTAAAACAGGGGGGATTACAGCTGCATAATGCCGCGGCAGAGCTCCGCTCCCGCTCTGCCGCGGGGCGTGTCGTGGCCAATCAGGGAAAACGCGGAAGCACTCGGCAGCACTCTTCGGCTGGGATTAAAGAATAGGCAACCCCTCCACCCATACCCCCCCCCCCCCCCCCCCAAATCTGATTGATGTCTGTCTCCTGTCTTTTGTGCTATCATGCTGTCTTCCCTGTTCCCCCCATGGTCTCATCTTCCTTTTGTTTTTGTTTCTTTGTTGCTTCTTTGTTTTTGTTTCTTTGTTTTTACTTTGCTCCCGACTATTGTCAGCGACTTCGGGTCATTGAGAAGCGCTATATATAAATTAAATTAATTATTATTATTATTATTAAATTGAGGATTTAATATGGCTGGAGTTAAAATCATCCATAATTTGTCATAATTGAAATGTTTGGAGATTGATGGCAGTGTTTCTGGTTTTAATTGGGGGAGAGCAGGCAGCTATAGGAATGAAGGGGGTTGGTCTAAAACACAGCCAATCACTGGAGGTCACAGAGGATGCTTCCTCTGATTCAGGGTGGAGTTGCCAGGTTACAGACAGAGCATACTGAGGCTGTTTAATGAATCTGGACTGGACTTTCTCTCTCTCTCTCTCTCTCTCTCTCTCTCTCTCTCTCTCTCTCTCTCTCTCTCTCTCTCTCTCTCTCTCTCTCTCTCTCTCTCTCTCTCTCTCTCTCTCTCTCTCTCTCTCTCTCTCTCTCTCTCTCTCTTCCCCCTCTCTCTCTCTCTCTCTCTCCTCCCTCCTACCCCCTCTCCCCTTTTTCGATCACATTATTTGGAGTGTTCCACTTTAAACGTTATTATTCCCATTTAGTAGCCCACGGTTACTGTGGCAACCCCTATTTGCATCTGAAAAAGTGTGTTTGAAGGGGCCAACAAAATGTGTAACAATGTGGCTCGCCAGAGAGGTGTGTGCGTGTGTGTGTGTGTGTGTGTGTGTGTGTGGTGTGTGTGTGTGTGTGTGTGTGTGTGGTGTGTGTGGTGTGTGTCAGTGGCGTAACTCTGTTACTAGTGGTGCGGGGGACAGATTAGGGGGCGTGGTCAGTGACGTCGCAGGGGGGGGTAGGGGGGTGCTCGCATTATAAATCGAATGTATTATTATTATTATTATTATTATTATTATTATTATTATTATTATTATTATTATTATTATTATTATTATTATTATTATTATAACACATAAACAGATCAGTAGGGTGGGCATTTGATTTGCAGCACCTCGGCGGGTGTATTATAAATCGAATGTATTATTATTATTATTATAACACATGAACAGATCAGTAGGGTTGGCATTTGATTTGCAGCACCGCAGCGGGTGTATTATAAATCGAATGTATTATTAGTAACTGAGGGGTACAATTCCCTGACTGTATGGTTAGATATGATACTTACTACCACTACCTCTTGTACTTTAGACTCTGGCCACCCAGTACTAGGTATGAATATGTTGAACACTCCCACCTGATAAACGGATCCAACACAAATGTACCAAATCGAAAGTTTGAGTTTTAATACATAGCAAAAGGTATGTACAACGATCACTTAATTACATTTATGATTTGAAATAGTATGCACTTTTATGGCAAATGAGTATTCGTAGGTAGATCAATATCGAATGTCCAATCTCTGATTGCGCAGGAAGCAAATATACAACCTGGAATATTTAGGGAACAATAGCGATGATACTTGAATGATTATATAGCTGGATACACTAGGGGAAGGTTCCGACTGCTTGTAGGACAGCTGGAGGGGGGGGGGGGGGTTAGAGAGTCACTGGCTGGATCCCGTCTGGCCGAGGGTATCTTGGGAGAGTCCACAGTTGTGCGACACGGTGCCCAACGATCCTCGATCCACAGATGAATGCAGTTGGACCCTCTGTGGCCGGCGTCCTCCGGTCCACGAGGGAGAGACGTGAGGCGACCTCACTGTGCAGAGCGCCGTCTCACCTGTCGTCCTCTCCGGGGGGGGTATTTCCAACACACCGCAGTGTTGGCCTTTATCCATAGAATAATCAAAGTACTCAAAGCATAATCCAAGCCGGGGAAGGCTAGCCATCGTCGGTAGAATAATCCAATATACAGGTCCACTCGCTCTTTGGCCTGGAGCTCCTCGGGTGCAGCTTCACGTGGGGTCAACCACCCTGGATAAGCGTCCAGCTGATGCCCGAAACGATGGGGGTGCTGATTACTATAGAACTCTTACCGCACGAGGCACTACATATGAATAGACTATTATTAGCTTAATAGAATACGTCCAACTCGACGATATAGTGCCAAATATGACTATTCAAATATTAATATACACGATGTCTCAATGCCGATACTGGGCCGAATTGGCCTTACTGCCCACACGTGGTTCGCGGGGAGGCTTTTGCGTCTGTCACTCTGTTGGAGGGTAAGGAACTGGACTAAAAGAAAGCTCTACTTTAATAGCGCAGTATATATACGCACTATGAACAAATAGTACCATTAGTGGTGCGGTAGACATATTCCTACGCGGAACTAGGACTTGTCCATACATGTTGAGCGGTACGATAGAACTTGGTCTGAGGGGTATGGCGACCTGGCACCAAGGTCTCGTCCAATGGTAGAATGGAGACTATTATGGGATGTTCAGTAGACTAGAAGGGATATTCAATGCATATTGTACAAGGAATATACAAGGGATATCAGGGGATATACAAATACAATTAAATATATATAAATAAATATATATATTCGGTTTAATCTGATCCTTCAGAACAGCCGCCCCCTAATTGGTCCCAACCTAATTAGTTAAGCAGAGACAGATTAACCGCACTGTCTACCACTCAAGGGTTCGCTGTAAGGGTCAGTCAACTCACAAAGTCATAGGGTCATGGTCATCATCGATTGTGTCTGGGAGTCGGGGCAGTTCTATGAGCCTCGCCACAGGACGGGTGTAAATGCGCCCCTGGACGAGTACTTCAGCTGCTCGGACCTTGCCATCGGCACCGGTGATCACTTTGCTTACGCGGCCAGCCGGCCACATAGCTCTGGGTAGTGACTGGTCAATAATCATGACGACTGTTCCTTCCGTCAAATTGTCTCTCTCTTTTACCCACTTCTGGCGGGTCTGTAGAGACGGTAGGTAGTGCAGTAGGAAACTGCTCCAAAACTTGTCGGCTAATACTTGGCTGTACCTCCACATTCGTCGGCCGTTCGCTTCTTCAGGCCGGTACATTGTCTGGGGTAACGCGGGATCTAGCCGCCCCATCAGGAGGGTGTTGGGGGTGACTGGGTCGACATCTGCTACATCACTGGAGACGTAACCGAGGGGCTTTGAGTTCAATACTCCCTCAATCTCCGTGAGGACTGTCATTAGGACTTCTTCCGCCACAGTCTGGGCCCCAAGTACTGCGTACAGGGCTGTCTTTATAGAACGTACTTCTCGTTCCCAAGTTCCACCGAAGTGGGGTGCGTTTGGGGGGTTGAATTGGAAGTCAATCTGGGCTGGAGCGAGGTGGGTCTTAAGTTCTGGGCCCATAGCTTGGAAGCTCTCCCTCAGCTCTCTTTCTCCGCCTTTGAAGTTTGTCCCGTGATCGGACAATAATGTAGACGGTTTTCCTTTCCGTGATGTGAATCTTCGGAAGGCCATAAGGAATGAGTCTGCGCTCATGGTCGGAAGGAGCTCGATATGTATCGCTCTGGTGGTCATGCATTTGAATACAATACCCCACCGCTTCTCGGTGCCTCTTCCTTTCTTTATGTGCAGCGGGCCAAAACAGTCCATGCCTGTTGAGTGGAATGGCTTGTCGCCGAGTCGGAGGCGACATGGAGGTAGGTCAGCCATCCGTGGTATGCTGGGCTGCGCGCGCCACTTTCGGCAGTCTAGACAGGTTCGCTGGAAGCGTCGCACCGCCTCTCTTCCTTGAAGTATCCAGTAACGACGTCTGATCTCCGCAAAGACTCTCTCTGCTCCTGCGTGGTGTACATCCTCGTCGTATTTCTTTATAATCAGCTCTGTGACCTTGTGTCGGCTGTTCAATACGATCGGGTACTTAATGTCATCCGGTAAATTGGGGGCTCTCCGCAGGCGACCACCCACTCTGATGAGGGTATGTGTGTCACTCTCTGGGGCCAGATGAATCAATCTGCTGTCTGATGGGACGGGCTTTCCTCCCTGTAGACAGTCTAGTTCATCGGGGAACGAGTCTCTCTGGGCTCGTTGCAGTAGAAGCAGTTCTGCTTCCTCGTAGTCAGCTGCTGACATATCAGCGGGGGACTGAATCTCGGGGTGGTGCCGCAGGAATGTCCGTTGCTGCGCACTCTCTATGGTAATGCAATCGTCTATGTTGGGGTCTGCGGAGACAACAGTGCTCAATCCACAGAACATAGGTTTCTTATTCTCAGCCTCCTCGTCACTTGCTTCCCTCGGGGTGGGCGTGGGCCAATCTCCTTCCGGGAGCTTGAGGAATGCTGGTCCGTCACTGTAGATGTTACGATGGGTTAAGTCATCTAGGGACATTCCCCGGGTGATGACGTCAGCTGGGTTGTGTTTTGTATCAACATAGCGCCAGTTTGCTTCTCCGGTTAACTCTCCGGTTAACTCTTGAATCTCAGTGACTCTGACTCCCACTAAGACTTTGTATTTGCATGAATCCGATTTGATCCAGGCGAGTACTGTCGTGGAATCTGACCACAGGATTGTTCTATGCACCGGAATGGTGAGCTCACGTTGGATGAGCGTGGCTAGATGCGCTCCTGCGAGGGCTGCGCAGAGCTCTAGACGTGGGATAGACTGTTGCTTGCGTGGGGCTATTCTCGAGCGGGCGAGGATGAATGCTGTGTAGATCTCTCCCCCCTCTTCTTGGGCCCGCAAGTAGGCTACTGATCCGTAGGCGACCTCGGAGGCGTCACTGAAGACGTGTATATCCATTTTACATGTCTCTGGCCTCACCGTGGGTGGGAAGTAGCTTCGGCGTATATTAACGCCTGGGAGTGAGTGGAGTTCCATCTCCCACTCTCTCCAGGTGGATGCAAGGTGTGCGGGAATGGGGTCGTCCCAGCCCTGGTCCTTGTCCCACAATGCTCGTACAATCATCTTTGCCCTGGTGGTGTACGGTAGTATACATCCTAACGGGTCATATTGTCGGGCGAGTGTTCTGTACACACTCCGTCTGGTGGTCGGTATTGCCGTCGACCTTCCCTGCTCCGTGGTCAGGGGTTTGTGTCTATAGTGGAGCGAATCTGTTTTGAAGCGCCACACTAGTCCTAGTGTCATCTCTTGGGCTTCTCCTGGGATTGTGGCCATCCAGGTCTCGCTGCTCGCTGCCTTGTCCTCGGAGGAGAGGCTGCGCAGTACGTGCGGATCGCTGCTGGCCCACTGCCTGAGATCAAAGCCGCCTTTGATCAGAGAGGCGCGGAGTTTAAGTAGGAGAGCCTCGGCTTCTTCCTGGGTCGAAACGCTTTGTAGACAGTTATCTACGTAGAAGCTGTTCTTCACACTGTGTCGGACCTCTTCGTCCGCTGCTGGGTCCTCTGCTACATGTCTCTGTAGTGCAAATGTAGCACAGCATGGGCTGCATGTAGTTCCGAAAGGGAGGACTTCCCATTGGTAGATGGCTGGGTGCTCATCTCCTGGCCTCTCTCTCCATAGGAACCGCAACAGGGGCTTGTCCTCCTCTACTAATCTCACCTGCAGGAACATCCCTTTGATATCCCCGCTGATAGCCACCTTGTCCTGGCGGAAGCGGAGTAGTACGCCTAGTAGGGAGGGGCCGAGTGTAGGACCGGGCAATAGCTCTTTATTCAGATTTTGGGATCCGATCTGGTAGCTGCAGTTAAACACGATGCGGTCTTTGCCGTTGTGATGAACCTTGTGGTGGGGCACGTACCACGATTCAGTCGTCTGGTCGGCCTCTTTAATGTCAATCTTTGTGACGTGTCCCGCTGTGATGAGCTTCTCAATCTCAGCGCGGTATACACTTTCTTGGGCGGGGTCCTTGGCTAAGCGCCGCTCTGTGTTTAGTAGGTACCGCTCTGTGGCGTCTTTCTTTGCGTGAAAGGTAGGCATCCCTTCCCGCCGCAGGAGTGGCGTGGCGTATCTCAACACGCCGCTGACTGGGACTCTCTTTGTTCCCGTCTCGAGGAGGTTAATGGCGTAGATGTCGTCTTTAGAGCGAATGTCTTTCTTTTCGTTCTTAAAGGGCATTTGTTCTAAGGTCCATAGCCTCTCTACATGCTGCAGGAGTGCGGTGTCTCCCTCTGTGACTCGGGAGTGGAGACAGCTAGTGGCTGTGGTTCGGTTGAGAGATTTGGCGAGTGGGCCTTGGAGAGTCCATCCTAGGCGGGTCTCGACTGCTGCAGGACAGCCTCTGGGTCCGGTATGAACCCGGTCTATCGGGACAATGAGGTCTGCATGGTCGGAGCCTATCAACAGTGTCGGGGTAGCACCGTCTATGAGTGGGATCGGTAGCTTGCGTAGATGTACATATTTCTCCATCAGCTTGGCTACGGGGTATGTGTACCGCGACAGTCCTATTTCTTGGCTGGTGAAAGCGTCTGTAATCCTGTACCGTCGCTCGGGCTGGCCGCTTGCTGCGATAGAGAATGAGACATTCTCGCCCTTTATCGTTTTCAAATCTCTTCTTATTGTCCGAATTGTCATTTGGTTTTCGCTCCCCCGCAGCCCTAGCTGGGCCGCAGCGGACGCGAGCAGAAGGGTCTTCTCTGACCCGTCATCAAGGACGGCGTAAGTGTCCATGACTTTATTCTGGTAGCTCAATGTCACACGGACTACCTTTAGGAGCACTCTGGCTCCGCTGCTGCTGGCGGGGTCGATGTACATGACGCTTGCTTTGCTGCTTGATGGTGCGGGTGGAGGCCGCCGTCTGTTACTGTCGTGGAGTATGTCCAGATGGGCTCCATCGCACCGACTGCACTTTTTCTTTAAGCGGCATTCGGCTGCCATGTGTGATCGCGCACAGCGAAAACAGCGTCTGTTGGACTTTATCCATTGACTCGCTTCCTCCGCATTCATCTTGGGGAATGAGTCACATTGTGACAGCCAGTGTTCTTTCTCACAGTAGGGGCACACTATCTTCCACTTCTCCTTTCTTGAGGGGGTACTGTGGCTCCTACTGCTTGGCACTGACTCCGATTGGTGCATGACAGTCACCGATCTTCTTCCATCATTTAGTCTCCTGGTTCCTTCTCTGGAGCCAGGGGTGCTCCGTCCGAATGTATCTAGCCGTAAGCTGCTGACTTCTCTCGCCAGGAAGTCGGCTAGATCGAGGAGGTTCGGTTCGGGGCCATTAGGGTCTCGGTGGTCTCTCTGCCGCCTAAAACGCTCCTGTCGGGCGGGCGGTAGCTTCTCCAAGATCCTCTCTACATTTGAGTTGGCGTATAGTTCATGCCTACCCTTTTCCCTCTGCGCTCCCAGCATCCCTACCAGGGACTGCACTCTGATGGACAGGTCGTCCAGTGCTCGATTGTCTGTTGCTGGGGGTAGGCGGTCGATGTGCCTGATCTCCTGGATCACGTAATCCCATATACGTCCATATCTCTGGTCCAACGCTACCAGCGCTGCGGTGTATGGGGTCGTGGAAGTGGCGTAGGCGAGCGCTATGTTGTGCGCGCGGGGTACCTTTAAATGCTTCAGTAGTATCGCGTATTTATGGCGTTCATCAATGACATCCACCAGCATTGTCTCCAGACACATGCGGAGCTCCGTATACTGGGCCCGGTTCTCCTGGGTGAAGTCTGGTACCATAGGTGTGCCAATGTATGACGCGGATTGTTGATACATCGGCGAGCGTTGGGGGAGAGGCCTCCTAGGCGAGTCTCCTCCTGCTCCTTGGCGTGGGCTGGTACCGGCTGTGTACCATGGCCCGCTGGTCCAGGTGCTGTTCCTCGGTGCGGGTCGTGCGTCGTGCTCACCCGTGAATAGCGTCGGGGGTCTGTAGCGCAGCTCCGCGGGGGTATAGCCTGGGCTGTACTGGACCTCCTGGTCCGGTAGAGTACTGTGCTGTCGTCGGGCGTGGTTCTCCTCCTCTTCCTCTTCGTCTTCCGTTAGGTCATCCAGGGCTTGTAGTCTCTGATTTAGCCTCTCCGCAGTGTATGCTGCTCCTTCCCGGTGGCTGGGTCCCGCTTGGACCGGTTGGGGAAGGGGGTCTGCGGGGGGTATAGACCTCGTCTGTTGGTCAAGTTCAGGGTCGCTTGCTCGGCTAGGGGATGCCGCCCTGGAGTGATGTCTAGACGAGTTCCTGGAGCCTCTGGTGGAGGGAGGGGGTGTTGTCCTTCTGATCAGCTGTTCTATTAGTTGCGCTTGTGCTCTGTGGCGCTCGGCTTCGCGCTTGGTGAGATCCGATTCTCTCTGGGCACCGGTGGCGGCGCGCTGGGCGTCGGCCCGGTCTCTTGCCATATTCTCTTCCATCTGAATGCGTCTTATTTCCAGGCGTATGTGCTCTTCTTCAAGTTCAAGTTCTTTAATAGTTGTCATACAGAAGTACAGAATACTTTCATACAAAATGCTTCTTACTGTTACGCTCCAGAGACTGTGCTAGACAAGATAGTATCAAATAACATAATAACATAATATAGCATGAATTTAGAAGAAGAAAATGAGGTCACAGTGTTCGGTATAGACATATGTACAATGTTCTGAGTTACCATATAATATACAATACACAATACTATGCAGTGTACTAATGTACAGTACTATCTAGTGCAAAGCAGAAATGGGATGAGGTACAATTTTAGGTACAATTTACAGTAAGGTGTACGAGTTGTAGTGCAATCCTTCATCCATAAATATAAAGTGTGGGGAGTGGGTGCTACAGTGTGTTTGTTTAAAGTGGGTGTGTGCTATAAGTGTGTGGAGTGGGTGCTACAGTGTGTTTGTTTAAAGTGAGTGTGTGCGTGTGGATGTGTGTGCTATGTGCGTTTGGTGGTTGTTGTTGTGTAGTGTTCATTCATTGTTCGTTTAGCAGCCTGATGGCCTGGGGATAGAAGCTTCTTCTGAGTCTTTCTGTGCTCGCCTTGAGACTCCTGTATCGCTTGCCTGACCGCAGCAGTTCAAAGAGGCAGTTGTTCGGGTGACTGGAGTCTTTAATGATTCTCTTAGCCTTGCCCTTGCAACGCTTGTAGTAAATGTTCTGGAGGGTGGGGAGCCCCCCTCCAATTGTGCGTTCGGCTGAACGTGTCACTCTTTGTAGTCTGCTTTGGTCTTGTGCAGTGCTATTCCCAAACCAGGAGGTGATGTTGCCGGTCAAGATGCTCTCTATTGTACATGAGTAGAAGTTCTTAAGGATCTTCTGGCTGACTTGGAACTTCCTTAGGCGCCTGAGGAAGTAGAGGCGTTGTCGTGCCTTCTTCACAACACTGTTAATGTGTGTGGTCCATGTCAAGTCCTCGGATATGTAGGCTCCGAGGTACTTAAAGCTGTTGACTCTCTCAACCGGTGCCCCGTCGATGCTGAGGGGGCTGTAGTCCTTGACCCCCGACCTCCTGAAGTCCACAATCATCTCCTTTGTTTTGCTGACGTTCAGGGAGAGGCTGTTTTCCTGGCACCATCCCGCCAGGACCTTGACCTCTTCCAGGTAGGCCCTCTCGTCGTTGGCAGAGATCAGGCCCACCACCACTGTGTCGTCAGCAAATTTGACGATTGTATTGCTACTCCGCTGAGCCACACAGTCGTGTGTGTACAGGGAGTAGAGGAGGGGACTCAGAACACAGCCCTGGGGGGCCCCTATGTTGAGGGTGATGGATGAGGAGGTGCAGTTGCCTGCTCTCACCACCTGGGGTCTGCCAGTCAGGAAGTCCAAGACCCACTGGCAGAGGTCATAGCCCAAGCCCAGGTCCCTGAGCTTGGCTATGAGTATGGAGGGGACTATGGTATTGAATGCCGAGCTGTAGTCGATGAATAGCATTCTCACATAGTTCCCCTGCCTCTTGTCCAGGTGTGATGCTGCTGTGTGCAGCACATGGGATATGGCGTCCTCCGTGGACCTGTTGGGGCGGTATGCAAATTGCAGGGGGTCCATGTTGATGGGGAGGGAGGAGCAGATGTAGCCCTTTACTAGCTTCTCGAAGCACTTCATGGCTATGGAGGTGAGAGCTACAGGGCGGTAGTCGTTGAGGCAAGCAGGCTTGGATTTTTTGGGTACAGGGATAATAGTGGACTTCTTCAGGCAGGTGGGGATGACAGCCTGTTCTAAGGACAGGTTAAATATGTCAGTGAATACTGGGGCCAGTTGGTCGGCACAGACTTTTAGGACGCGGCCGGGGATGCCGTCTGGACCTGCTGCCTTCCTGATATTCACTTTTTTAAAGGTCCGCCTCACCTCATGCTCTGTTACCCTGAACACTGCGCCTCCATCAGCAGCCGACCCCCCCCCCCCCCCATTGCCGAGGCTTGTGAGCTGGTGTTGTTATTACCAGCATCAAACCTTGCATAGAAGGTATTGAGGTCATTTGCTAAGGAGATGTCACTGTTCAGTTTGAGGGAGGCGCCTTTGTAGTCTGTCATCGTTTTGAGCCCCTGCCACATAGCTCTAGAGTCAGCTTGTTCAAACTGGAGTTCAATTTTATCCCTGTAGCGTCGTTTGGCCTCTGACACAGTCCTCCTTACGTTGTATCGCGCCACCTTGTGGTCATTCATGTTGCCTGCCTCTAGGCCGTCGTTGTATGCTTTGGTGCGCTCTCTCAGAGCTTCACGGACGGATTTGTCTACCCAGGGTTTTTGATTTGGGTAAACTTTCATTTTGGTAGTGGGGATTGTTTCTTTCACCCTAGTACAAACATAGTCCAGCACTGTCCCCGTGTAGGCATTAATGTTATCTGTGTCGCGGAACACATTCCAGTCTGTGTTGTGAAACACTGACCGGATCGTATCCTCTGACGTCACATCCCATTTCTGCACCTCTCGCGAGACTACGGGAGTACTTTTAATTCTCTGTCTGTACTTCGGTGTAAGAAAAATTGATGCGTGATCTGACTTACCGAAGCCACTATCAGAATGAGCCTTGTAGCCACCTTTAAATTGCGTGTAACAGTGATCTAGGATGTTACCGCCTCTGGTGTTGCAAGTCACATGCTGATAGAAGTCGGGCAATACCTTTCTCAGATTGGCGCTATTGAAATCTCCCAGAACTAAAATGGCGGCGTTAACATTCGCCTCTTGGATTCTATTTACCTCGTCGTGTAGTCTGGAGAGCGCAACCTTGTTGCTGGCTTGCGGTGGAATATACACTCCGACCAGGACGATCGCCGTTAACTCCCTCGGGAGGAAGAAAGGACGACACTTGATGGTTATATATTCCAGTTCTGGGGAGCAGTGGTTGGATAATTCCTTCACGTTAGTTGGGTCACTCCAATTTTTGTTCAACATGAAGGCAATACCTCCTCCACGTTGTTTACCGGATTCTGCTGTTCTATCCTTGCGGTGAATGAAGAAATGATCGGCCGGTTGGATGGCGTGGTCTGGGACTTCTGGCGCCAGCCACGTCTCGATGAAGCAGAGAACGTTACAGTCCCTAACGTCTCTCTGGAATTGAATCCTTGCTCGGATGTCGTCTAGTTTATTGTCTATTGATTGTACATTGGCTAGCAATATACTGGGTAGTGGTGTCCTGTGCCGCCTGGTTCTCAGCCTGTTACGGACTCCAGCTCTCTTTCCTCGCCGTCTGGGTCCTTTGTCCCTGGGGGCGAGATCCGGTCCTGATGTCCTCAAGATCTCAACGGGCCATTGTTGCGGTTCAGAGAGCTGATCCAGAGAGTAATCCAGTCGGTAAGTTTCCCGTAATCCAATGTCTATAAGTGACTGACGGTCATACACATTAAATGCACCTACTGTTGGTACAGACAAAACTCTTAAAACTATAAATATTAACAAAAGTATGCACAGTCTCGACGGAGCGCACAGACAGGCAGCCGGTCGTAGCGGCGCCATCTTTGTTCTTCGCTCCGTTGCTGTATCTGCAATCGATCGCGTTCACCTTGGAGTCTATCGCGTTCAGTAGAGGCTTTCAGGCTGACGAGGAATGCCTGCTGTAGTGTCCTCTCTGCCTCGCTGGGAGAAGACGGTTGTATAGGGGAGCCGTCCCTTGGGGTACTCCGTGCGGAGTCTTGGAGCTCTATCTCCACGGTGCTCTCCTCATCTTCTTCCGTGCCGAGTTCTCTCTCGGTAGTGTTGTCTTCCTCCCGGGACTCGTCGGGGACTACTTCTTCGGTATTGGCGGGGTGTAAAGTCATGTCTGGTTCCCCCTGGTCCCCACCGTGAGCTTGGTCAGTTACATTAGAACCCATAGGGGCCTCTATGGTCGGGGTAGCCTGGTCGTTAGGGTTAGACATAATTTTACTTTCTAGTTTTACCGCGTTTACTGTTGGTAGAAGACTAGGTTGTTGACTGACAGCGTAAGCCTCTAGGTACTGAGGGAGCTGTCGTTTGCGCCGCGGGCGTTGTTGGTTAGGAGGATCGTTTCGTGGAGTGTTCATCATAGGCCATTTTAATATTAATAACACTATATTAATATTACACTGATTACCCTCCGGCTCGAAGGACCAATTGTAACTGAGGGGTACAATTCCCTGACTGTATGGTTAGATATGATACTTACTACCACTACCTCTTGTACTTTAGACTCTGGCCACCCAGTACTAGGTATGAATATGTTGAACACTCCCACCTGATAAACGGATCCAACACAAATGTACCAAATCGAAAGTTTGAGTTTTAATACATAGCAAAAGGTATGTACAACGATCACTTAATTACATTTATGATTTGAAATAGTATGCACTTTTATGGCAAATGAGTATTCGTAGGTAGATCAATATCGAATGTCCAATCTCTGATTGCGCAGGAAGCAAATATACAACCTGGAATATTTAGGGAACAATAGCGATGATACTTGAATGATTATATAGCTGGATACACTAGGGGAAGGTTCCGACTGCTTGTAGGACAGCTGGAGGGGGGGGGGGGTTAGAGAGTCACTGGCTGGATCCCGTCTGGCCGAGGGTATCTTGGGA